>NC_142931.1:59256325-59276325 GCF_046866305.1 Octopus bimaculoides | reverse complement strand
CAGTCTGGGGAGCAATCTGGAGCAATGGTTGATCAGAGCTGGTGGAATGTGAAGGAAACATAAACTCAGATAAATATGTGTCCATATTGCAGAAAGGACTCCTTCCAATCTTCTCCAGTGGTTAAATGATTAAAGAAGACTCTTTATTTATGGAAGATGGGGCTCCTTGTCACATGGCTAAAATGACCCAAGATTTGTTGGATGAGAATGGCATTAAAAAGCTTCCATGGCCAAGCCAATCACCAGATATTAACCCTATTGGACACCTCTGGGACATAATGGACAGGATACTTCATAAAAAGAACAAGAAAGCATCTTCAAAGCCAGATCTTTTGAGATTACTGCATGAAACTTGGCAAGAAATTTTATAAGAGAATATTCTTCATCTGATGAGTAGCATGCCTAATAGGGTCCTTGTATTGAAATAGGCAAAGGGCATATCTACTAAATATTACACATTTGATTATAACAATTAATAAATAATTTGAATGTATAATTTCAGATTCAAATAAATTTTAATGATTATAAAGGTGTTTATTTACTTTTGTCATGACAGTGTATATATATGTGTATGTATGTATGCATGTATGTATGTATATGTGTGTGTATATATATATATATATATATATATATATATATATATATATATGTATGTATGTATGTATGTATTTATGTATATACATATGTTGTCCTTGCCTTCGAAACGTGGAGTAGATGAAACAGGGACAACTGATGAAGGGGTATACTCTTTATGTTGCATGTCTCGTTCTCTGTTTGTTTTTTCGTTGTTCGAAAAAAGTTCATATTCTATGTTTTCGTTTCTCATTGTGCTTAACGTTTTTTTGATGTCCTGTACCCATATATGCATGTATGTATACATATAGATGTAGGTATGTACATATATGTATGGATATATGCATATATTTATATATTATTATATGTATATATATATATATATATATATATATATATATATATATATATATATATATATGCGTGTGTGTGTGTTTATATACATATATATATATAAACTTTGTTTTTGTATCTGGCTTGCAAGATTTTTATGTGAACTCGTGTGTTGAAGCAAATTATGTTGTGTCTGGAAAGAGTCATACTGCCTTAATCCCTTATTATCTAACACACTCACTGGTTGGATTTCCACTCATTCATTATTTATATTTTTTCTTCCAAAATTTTCGTTGCTTTTGCAACCTTGTCAATGTATGTTGAGACAATATGACCCTCCCAAGACAGTATATGTATATATATACATGCACACAAATGTATGTATTTATATATATGTATATGCATGCACACACTCACAAACACATGTATACACAATCTTTGTGTGCATGTGTGTGTGCACGTGTGTATGTGTGTGAGCACGTGTGTGTGTGTGAAGCAAGACATCACGTTTATTTAGTCAGGAAACGAGGCTGAAAGGATGAGGTTTGCTAAAGTTGTCTTCTGTTAGGATGGGAGACATGAATTATTCCAAGATGTAATAGGGGTGTGTGTTCATATGTTTCAGGATGTTATGTATATGGAACAACAGACAGGCTTTGGCTTGGTGAAGGAGAGGTAGATTTGGCTGATAGGGGAGAAGGAAGAAGACTAACAGTATCATTTTGAAAAACTGTTGAATGAGGAATAAGAATGAAATAGAAAAATCTACTTCAAGATAAACCATCTGCTAACATTAGTTTCAACATGGTCAATAAGGTAATTAAAGATATGAAAATAGTGAAAGCTGCATGAGCAGAAATTATGATCAAAGGGATTCATGCTATGACCAGTCTATCTTATTTTCGGGAATTGACTCACCTCAGTTTACATTTTCTACTTGTGTTTTCCATGAAGATAGTAGGATGTGGTATGAAAGACTTTGTTTTGACTGTCATATTTCTTGGGTGAGCGGCCCCATTAGCTCTTTAGGCTATACATACATACACACAAATATAAACTTAGCTACATACATATGTATACATATATATAATATATATCTACATATACATATTGATAATAATGATAAAGGAACATATTTATCTTCTTCAATATATATTTCAGTATAAAGAACTCTTTATACTGAAATATATATTGAAGAAGATAAATATGTTCATGTGAATATATACGTTTTTGCGTCGTAACTCCTTTATTATTATTAATATAACCAAAAGGATCGATTCTTGAAGAGTCTACATATCTTCACCGTCGTTTTTTTCTGCTATTTTGGTGATGATTTTTTGAGTTAGCTTACCAATTATTTTTGTTGGTAGTTAATTTATAATATATACATATATATATATATTTATATATTTATATATGTATGTATATGATATATATGTATATATATATACATACATACATCATCATCATCATCATCGTTTAACGTCCGCTTTCCATGCTAGCATGAGTTGGACGATTTGACTGAGGACTGGTGAAACCAGATGGCTACACCAGGCTCCAATCTGATTTGGCAGAGTTTCTACAGCTGGATGCCCTTCCTAACGCCAACCACTCAGAGAGTCTAGTGGGTGCTTTTACGTGTCACCCGCATGAAGGCTAGTCAGGCGGGTACTGGCAACGGCCACACTCAAAATGGTGCATTTCATGTGCCACCTGCACAAGAGCCAGTCCAGGGGCAGTGGAAACGATCACGCTCAAAATCCTACGACGGCCCCACACAAGAGCCAGTTCAGAGGCACTGGCAACGATCTCGCTCGAAAATCTCACGAAGGCCAGCCAGCCGGCACTGGCAACGGTCACGCTCAAAATGGTGCATTTCATGTGTCACCTGCACAAGAGCCAGTCCAGGAGCAGTGGAAACGATCTCGATCGAAAATCCCACGAAGGCCAGCCAGGCGGCACTGGCAATGGCCACGCCCAAAATGGTGCATTTCATGTGTCACCCGCACATGAGCCAGTCCAGGGGCACTGGCAACGATCTCGCTCGAAAAATTTCATGTGTCACCCGCACATGAGCCAGTCCAGGGGCACCGGCAACGGTCTCGCTCGAAAATCCTATGACGGCCCCACACAAGAGCCAGTTCAGGGGCACTGGCAACGATCTCGCTCAAAAAAATTTCATATGTCACCTGCACAAGAGCCAGTCAAGGGGCACTGGCAACGATCTCAATCGAAAATCCCACGAAGGCCAGCCAGGTGGCACTGGCAACGGCCATGCCCAAAATGGTGCATTTCATGTGTCACCCGCACATGAGCCAGTCCAGGGGCACCGGCAACGATCCCACTCGAAGGTCCATACACATGTGCTGCGTGCACAAGTGCCAGAAAGGCGACGCTGGGCACAAGTGCCATCATGATTTCAATTTCGCTTGCCCCAATAGGTCTTCGTAAGCTGAGTTTAGTGTCCAATTTAACTCGAATTTCAATTTCACTTGCCTCAACAGGTCTTCGCAAGAGGGGTTTAGTGTCCAATTTAACTCGATTTCGATTTCACTTGCCTCAACAGGTCTTCGCAAGTGGAGTTTGGTGTCCAATGAAGGAAGGTACGCATAAGTGGACTGGCTGAGGCCATAGATTTATATATATATATATATATATATATATATATATATATACATACATACATACATATACGTACATACATACATATTTACATACATTCATATATGTATATATGTATACACACACACACACACATATACGCACACACACACGTGCAAATACATATATGGGAAAAATTTATCTATGTTGATAAACCACTATTGTTTCTGAAAGTTGTTTCTTATACCTTCTATGGACTTCTTGAAGCTTACTAACTTCCTACACTTGGATCCTTGGATCTCACCTTTACACTGCTCCAGAATGGCCACAACCACATGGCTGAAATGAATAAATGAATAAAAGAATATACAGAGGGCGATGGGTAAATTGTTGCCATTTTATATTTTTAATTTTGCACATGCGCATTGTTTGTTTTTGATTTCAAAGTGTTTGGGTGTCAATCTAAGGGCATGTACTGAGAGTGATAAAAATCAAACATCCAGTCAACATCATGGTGTTTGGAGTGATCACTAGTGAGGGTGACATTATGCCTCCATTCGTCTTCCCACATGACCTCAGACTCAACATAGAGGCCTACATCAAGTGCCTGGAGGAGATAGTGCTACCCTGGATCAAGAGGGTGGCTGCTGGAAAATCCTATGTCTGGCAATAGGACTCTGCACCATGTTGCACAAGCAAGAGAACCCAGTCATGGCTGTCAGACAATTTCTGAAACCACATCACCTCTAACACCTAGCCACATAACTCCCCAGACAGCAACCCACTTGATTATTATGTGTGGGGCACAGTTGAGTGAGAGACCAACAAAACTCCTTGTAACACCAAAGGTGAACTCATGGGCCCCAGCCCAAAAGTCCTCTGCAACAGGCTGGTGAGTTGACTGTCATCGAAACCTAAAGTCTCCTACTTAATCAACCCTACTACTAAACTGGTACTTAATTTATCAAACCTTAGAAGTATGAAAGGCTATGTCATACTCAGCAGAAATAATCTCACACAAATACAATGGAAAAGTATATATAGTGGCTGTGTGGTAAGTAGCTTGCTCACCAACCACATGGTTCTGGGTTTAGTCCCACTGTGTGGCACCTTGGGCAAGTGTCTTCTACTATAGCCTTGAGCCAACCAAAGCCTTGTGAGTGGATTTGGTAGACAGAAACTGAAAGAAGTCCGTCATATAAATGTATGTGTGTGTGTGTGCGTGTGCGTGTGTGTGTTTGTATGTGTTTGCGTGTCTGTGTTTGTCCCCGACCACCACTTGACAATCGACGTTGATGTGTTTACATCCCCGTAACTTAGCAGTTCAGCAAAAGAGCCCAATAGAATAAGTACTAGGCTTACAAAGAATAAGTCCTGGGGTCGATTTGTTCGACTAAAGGTGGTGCTCCAGCATGACCGCAGTCAAATGACTGAAACAAATAAAAGAGTTAAAGAATATATGTGTGTGTGTGTGTGTGTGTGTGTGTGTGTGTGTGTGTATGTATGTGTGTGTGTGTGTGTGTCTTCGTGCCTGTACATATGACCTGCTGTTGCTTGACAACCGATGCTGGTATGTTTATGTCCTCATAACGTAGCAGTTTGGCAATAGAGACTGATAGAATAAATACTTCATTTGCAAGGAATAAGTCTTGGGTCAATTTCTTTGACTGAAACCCTTTAAGGTGGTATTTCAGCACGGCCACAGTCAAATGACTGAAACAAGTGCAAGAATGAAAGAATATATTATATATACATATATATATATATATATATATATATATATATATATATATATTATATCATATATATGTATCATATATATGTATGTACTATATATATATATATCTACATATATCTATCTATCTTTTTGTTTCTTTCTCTCTCTCTCTCTCTCTCTCTCTCTCTCTATATATATATATATATATATATATATATATATATATATATACGTATACATGTAAGTATGTGCGTATATGTATGTATATATGCATATATATATTATTTATATTATTATATGATTAAACGCTACACATCCTTTTCCAAGTAAGTTTTATCTATCTATCTATCTATCTATAATATATATATATATATATATATATATATATATATATATATATATATATATACCATGCCCAATATATGTGTTTGTATATATGTGCGTGCACGTGTATAAGTGTGAAGAATTTTGGTGTTTATAGATGCTCTTCAGTATACATGTTTTTTATTTTATCGAGGAAGTGTGACTACGCTTGTACTGTACGTCGATTATATGTATGTGTACATATATGTGTATATACATAAATATATAAATAGATAGGCAGATAAAAAGAGAGAGAGAGAGAGAGAGAGAGAGAGAGAGAGAGATAGAGAGAGAGAGAGAGAGAGAGAGAGAGAGAAATTATGTATGCATAGTTGTATACTTGTATATATATGTATGTATATCCTACTTCCGGTCCTGGTGACTATCAGGAATCATGTAACAGGCACCATCTCATTCACTCTCCTTCCTCGTCATTTCCTGTTTCTTGTACTTACTAATCTTGGTATATTTTGTCATTTGTTTATAAAAAAAATACTGAAACAAGCAAAAAATAACACCATAAAAGGAAGAAAAAAGCTAAAACAATAAAATTAAAAAGAAATAAAGAGAAACAAAATTTAGGAAATGAACCCCATTTTTTTGAAATTATGTTGTTAGTGGCAAATGTGGGTAGGATGGGAAAATAATATGATTATTAAAAATGTCTTTGAAATTCTCAATGATCCTGATCCTTTTATCTTAATGTTGTCTACTGAATAGTTTAAATTAGACTCATTTGTATGAAGCATCTGCATACCCCTTTTCTAACTAATGTATGGTGCAGAATTTCTTGAGGTTTTTTTTTCAGCAAATTTACACAGTAAAGCAGTAAATTAGCACAGTCTTTTGGATTAACTTATCTGTTGATAAAAAGTGTGAGAAATGCAGACAGTATGAAGTAAATGTGATGATGCCTGATAACGAGACACGGGCAGTGAATACTGAGAAATTATTTGATTTGTTAGATATGATAAGGTAAATGCTATTGAGACAGACATGGCCCAAACCAATACTGGCTGAAACCTATGAAAGTTTAAGTTTTAAATTGTATAAGAAGTGAAACAGATTTGAACTGAGAGAGAGAGAGAGAGAGAGAGAGAGAGAGCGAGAGAGAGAGAGAGAGAGAGAGAGAGAGAGAGAGAGAGAGAGAGAGAGAGAGAGAGAAGAGAGAGAGAGAGAGATAGAGAGAGAGAGAGAGAGAGAGAGAGAGAGAGAGAGAGAGAGAGAGAGAGAGAGGCTGTGCATTAAAGGCATATATGAACTGGTGGCCATCATTTCACTGCCAGAAGCACTGATATCCTCAGCATTTATATTTCTGCCAGGGATAATGTTCAACTTCTTTTGTCTCTTCTTTGGTCTGCTCTCATCCACCCCTCTCATTGACTTTGGCATTCCCAACACAACATCCGAAACTCTTACATTGATGACTTCATCATCCTCTTAGCTCACTTCATGGTCTGGTAGCTGATCCAAAACTGTCTAGATGAAAAGGGTGAATTCCACATTTCATGAATCCATTCCAGATTCTTGCTGTGAGTGACACTGTCAGAAAAGAGAGCAGCATGCAGCTGTGTGAACAGAGCAGGAAAAGCATCTTTAGTTAAGGTCATTGAATTCTTCCTGCCATAAGCCTTCCACTCATTTAAGATTTTTCTCCAACTTTTTTTTTAAGAGGCCCATGGAATGCTACATCAAGTGGTTGAAGCACGTGTGTGGAATTGGGTGGTAGAAGCTTGCTGACTGCCAGAAACAGTGATCGGGGTTACTCTGAACAGTGTTCAAAGTAACCCTGTTGGATAATCAAAGTGGGGAAATGTCATGTTATACAAGTTTTTACAAAGATACCAAAGTTATAAAAACACTTCAATAGAAAATTATTAACGAGTTATATTAACCTCATATTTTAACAAAAGCTTGTATCTTTTATGCAAGAAGTGCTTTAGCTACTGACAAAAGTATTCATATCTTGCAAAAATGTTTGTTTTGCTGGAATTTGAAGAAGCTGACAAATTCTTTCTTTGAGTGATTAATCAAAGTTATATTAACAAATTTTACTTTATGTATTGAAATTATACCATCATAGAAATATAATTCTAAAGTTTAACAACATATTTAAACAATTCTATAAGAAATTTTAGTAGCAAGCAATAAAAGGAAACAAAATATATTTTGTTCAAAGTTACCCCAGTGTTCAAAGTAATCCCATTTCATGATTAGATGCGTGTGTGTTAGATGTGTCTGTGCATGTGTGTGTGTGTGTGTGTGTGTGTGTTTGGTATGCATGTGTATTGTTTCTGTACCTGAGTCTTGTTTTTGTATTTATTTGTCTGTATCAGGGGTTCTCAACCATTCTTTATCTATGAATCCCCTTGATTACTATTTTACTCTGGTGGACCCACATAGCCATTTGATGTTTAAAAACTAGTTTTATAAAAAAACTTCTTTCAAAATTCCTCTTTTGTTTTACACACATAAACTTGTGTAGGCTGAACTATGTAACACATTAGAGAAAGAAACTTACCAATACATACATCTATAAAAAATTTTTTTCAGGAGCCCTGAAAATATTGTGAATCCTCAATTTACTCGACCCCCAAAAATCTTATATGGACTCTCAGGGACCATATGGACTTTGGTTGAGAGCCACTGGTCTATAAGTTTGTTTGCACACAAGCATTATTTTCAGTTATCTTTTTATCTCTCTTTGATAAATGCATTGATTAAACAAGAAACAAAAATCCTACTATCCAGGGTTCTATGGCCTAGAAATACATTGCAGACTGAAGGCATTTTCAGCAAAATGTCTTGTGTTTAAAATTACATTAGTGTCAAAACATTTTTGTGCTACAATGGACTGCTTTCATAAAAGTTAAGGTACGCACAAAAAATTTTTAAAAAATTAAAATTGTAATATCATGTACATGTTTTTCACTTCAGCTTTATTATTTCAATCAATAATTTTTACGATTAAAAAAAACTATATTTAAATGAAACAAAGCAAAAGAAAGACCAAAGGAAAGAAAAAGAAAAAAAAGAGAATTAAGCAACAGACATAAATGTGTTATATCTATTAATAATTGTGGAATATCCATTTCAGTTCTTATTGACTTACATGTATAACACAATACACATACAGACATACAGCAACACATGCATGCACATACATACACTCACAGATGCAGGGAGATACACACATTCTAAGACCTTTGTCAATCAAAGATGATCGTATATACATGCAAAGGCTTGGGTATACATGCACAGTTGAATGCATACATACATACATACATACATACATACATACAAACAAATAAACTGACACAAACATACATAAATATATGTCTAAATTTCTTTCCAGACTAAACCAATCCTGAAGTAACTTAGATTTTTGCAAGCTCTAAATTATTTTCAAAACATTATTCATGAGTGTGAGACTGCTGTAATCATCTTTCGTTAGTAAATTTCTTTACTCTTTTAGCACTGCACTACTTGATTAACTAAGAAAGTGATAAGTGTAATCTAATGTTTTCCAAATCTCAGATCAATTTAAACCAGAGGAAGTAATCATGGCAGGAATACTGGTCAAATAGAGAAAAGTTGACAGAGAAGCAATGATCTGTTGGCTACACCTAGTTATTTGAAAGACAACTGATGTACAAAAGGTATTCTTGATCACAGTTGATTTGGCCCTTTACAGTAACAACTCGATGTGTTCATGAAGCAAGCAGCAGTTATTTCATCCTGCATGGAAGGGCATTCACCTCAATTCTCATATGTCTCTGATGCCATCATTTTCTTAAATGGTTCTGTCTGTATCCAACTTCCTTCACCCACAGCATTCTGACTGGGTTAGGAGTTATAACATTTTTTACATGACATCAACTTCTCTTTATCATCCACCCAATTTTTTCACTCAGGACATGAGTGGGTGGTGGAGTGTTGATGCTGATACTTAATGTTACACTCACAACCAAACATAACCTACTTTCAGCCATTGTAATATATACAACTTACCTATTATGATCTTCAAATTTCAACATCTTTAATTGTTATCTTGGTGAATCCTATAACCCAGTGTCTGGGTAGTGGGGAGTACTACTGAAGACTTTCTCTTCAGAAAGTATATCTGAGCAAGTCAGCATGATATAGCACATCTCTTTCAGTGCTTTAGACCCTCAAAAATAGCAGAACCTAGCACTGTAAGTCATCTAGGTGCAGGCATGGCTATATATAAGAGACTTGCCTCCCAACATGGTTCCTAATGCATGGCACCTTAAAGCAAGTGACTTCTACCAGGCTGCCCAAAGTCTTGTGAGGGAATTTGGTAGATAGAAACTAATAAAAGCCTGTTGCATGTGTGTGTGTTTGTGTGTGTGTGTGTGTGCATGCGCGCGCGTGTGTGTGCATGTGTATGTGTGTGCGTGTGTGTCTGTATGTGTATGTATGTGCATGTGTGTGTATTTGTGTGCTTGTGTTTTTAACGTTCCACTGGCACAGGTGCCAATCAGGCGGTACTGTCATCGGCCACAACAACAAATTCTCTTGCCTAAATCGGTCTTTGCAAGCATAGTTTATTGCCCAATGACTGAAGGATACTCTTAAATGGGCCAGTTATGTGACATTGGCATAGGCCAAAGTTATGGTCTCACTTGGCTTGCCGGGTCTTCTCAAGCACAGCATAATGCCAAAGGTCTTGGTCACTTGTCATTGCCTAGGTGAGGCCCAATGTTTGAAGGTCATGCTTCACCACCTTATCCCAGGTCTTCACGGGTCTACCACTTTCACAGGTTCCCTTAACTGTAAGGGTGGGGTGTGGGTTTGGGTGAGGGTGTGGTGGTAGGGGGTGGGGGTGGGGTATGTGGGAGTGGGGTATGTGGGAGTGGGGTATGTGGGAGTGGGGTATGTGGGAGTGGGGTATGTGGGAGTGGGGTGTGAGGATGGGGTGGGGAATGGGGTGTATAGGGATGGTAGGGTTGGAGTGTATAGGGGTGGGGTAACGATGGAGGGGTGACAATGAAGGGAGAGGATGGAAAGGAGAAAATGGGTAAGAGTGAAGAGAGGAAGCACGTGTCAGAGTAAGAGAGGAGAGGAGAGTTGGGCGGGAGTGAAGAGAGGAAGTAGGTGTGAGAGGATGAGAGGAGGGAGTTAGATGAAGAGTGGAGGGGAGTTAAGCCCATGTGGCGCAAAGAGCAAAGAGAGAAGATTAATTCCTGTTCAGGTAAAGACAGGAGTCTGGATGGCCCCTGTGCAAGGATAATCTGAACACAGAAAGGTGTTGTAAAGAATGACCGGTAGAGCAGAAATGGCATGAGACCGGGGTGTTGTAGCTGAGTCTGATGTCTTGGAGGTGTTCCATGAACTGGTCAGCCAAGCAGTGTCCCGTTTAACCGATGTACAGAGAAGGACAGAGAGAGCAGGAGATGCAGTAAATGACATTGCTAGAAGAGCAGGTGAAGGAGTCAGTGATATGATAGGGTCGATGATGGGTGTCTGTGAGGATGGTGGTGTTGGAGAGCAAGGGGCAAGTGTGGCAGCATGGGTGAGATCAAGGGAACGAGGCGGGGAGTTAGGGAAGAAATTGTGGACCAGGAGGTCAAGTAGGTTGTGGGCTCTTTTAAAAAGGAGGGGAGGGGTAGGTTAGGGAAGATGTGCAAAGTGGAGGGATCGGACTGGAGTTGCCAGAAAGCTCAGAGAATGGTGCATTGGAGAGGTAGAGTGACGGCAGGGTGGGTACAGGGAGAGAGAGTAGATGCACGGTCCACGGAACGTGCTCTGGCAAGGGTAGTGTGGATAGTGGTGAGGGGATATCCACGAAGGATGAAGTGGTGAGCCATGAGTTGAGACTGAGTCTCAAAGTCATGGTTGTCACTGCAGGGCCTGCGCAGGGTCACCCCACTGAGCCAGCAGGGTGGCATCATTGAAAAGTTTAGACAATGCAAGAAATAGACTGTGGCAAACAGATGTATAACAATATCTGATAATCTGGTTAAAGGTAAAAGGTAAAGATTCCCTTTGGTTATGAATGACTATGGGATTGAACTTAAAAAAGCTCCCCTCTGAGGCACAAGCCCAGGCATGGTTGTTTATGGAAGACTAGCAGTTGCCCATGCATACCAGCCTTTCCTCTCTATGCCACAGATGTTGTGCAAGGGAATGGCAAAAGCTAATACAGCTTGGCACCAATGATGTCACAACTCATTTCTACAGCTGAACGAGTGTATTGCTCAAGAACACAGTACACAGCCTGATCTGGCAATCAAACTCACTACTACATGACTGTGAGCCTGATGCTTTAACCACTGAGCCATGCGCCTTCACTGATAGTCTGGTTGATACAGTGAGATATGCTCACACACACACACGTGCACATGCGTGTGTGTGCGTGTGTATGTATCTATATATCTATATATATACTTGTATGCAGTTGTTGTATGGCTAAATAGTTAAGACATTCATTTTGCAGCCCTACAGTCCCAAGTTCAATTCTGCTATGCACTGTATAGTAAATATTAAGTTTATTTTTGTAGTAGTATTACTTGTAAATTGTAAAGCAGTGAGCTGGGAGATTCGTTGCAGGCGGGGCAAAATGCTTACCAGCGTTTTGTCTGGCTTTACAACCTTAGTTCAAATTCTGCTATTGTTGACTTTGTGCCTTTCATCTTTTCAAGTTCAATAAAATAAATACCAGTAGAACACTGGGGTCAATGTAATCAATTTATCTCCCCCCCCCCCCACAAAATTACTGGCCTTGTACTAAAATTTAAATTCAATATTACATGTAAATTGTGATTCCTGTATACTTTTGAATGTAATGGAGTGATATAAACAATTAGCATAATGAACATTACACTTTTAATTTGTAATGTCATATGCACTTCCTAAAGCTATTTACATTTACATATTTTCATGTTGTTAAAGTGGAAATGCAGTAAGAGAACAATAAAATCCAAAGCGAAAATATTTAAAAACTACATAAAAATCATGCACATTATGAAGTAATGAGATAACTTCTCATTGTACACAATTGCTTGCATAAAAGGAAAGATGCTTAATGATTTTAAATAAATACAATTGGAAATTACCGTTTTCTGCAACTTGGTTTAAAAATCATGGATCTAGAGATCAAATTAATTAACTTTACCGTTAAAATAATCACCAGCTTTACTTTTAAAACCAATTAAAAGCTCCTATTATCATTATTATGTTTAAAATTAAATTCATTTAAAAAGAAAATGGATTTATACAAGCAGTCTATAATCAAAAATTTGAAACTAAATCATTGAACAAAAATAGGAACAAGTTCAGTGTAATTTGATTATGAATCAGGCTAATGCCATGAAACTTCCTAGAATTGAATGTTTTCATTGAGATAAATAATATCCAGTGAGTTTCTCTCTTTCTCTCTCTCACACACACACACGCTCTCTCTCTCTCTCACACACACACACACACTCTCTCTCTCTCTCTCACACACACACGCTCACTCTCTCTCTCACACACACACGATCTCTCTCTCTCTCTCTTCCAGGTATTATCTTCCTATGAGGCACAATGCAGTGGTCAAAGTGGTCTGGAATAGGATATCAAAAACGAAAATACCTACAAATGAAGTTCAACATACTGAGATTGATACGTCTGAGGAATACTGGCGGAACTTATAAATTAAAAAACCAAGTTAAAACACAACTGGCCAGATATAGTTGTGTGGGATCACAAAGAAAAGATATGTTCTGTTGTAGAAATCAGCTGCCCTATGGACATGAATGTGATTAGAATAATACAAGAGAATGAAGACATCTATAAACCATTGATAAGGAGTTTGGAAATCCAGTACCCAAGATACACTTTCAGCTTCATACCTGTTGTGTGTGTGTGTATGTGTGTGTGTGTGTGTGTGTGTGTGCATGTTGTGTGTTGTGTTTGGCTTCCACCACTTGACAACCAGTGTTGGTTTGTTTATGTCCTAGTAACGTACAAGTTAAGTAAAATAGAGCAATATAACAAGCATCAAACTTTAAAATATAAGTATTGGGGCCAATTTGTTTGATTAAATCTTTTAAAACAGTGCCCCAGCTGGGCCACAATCCAATGACTAAAACACGTAAAAAATAAAAATGAAAGATAATAAAACAAACTGAAGTGATAACATGTCTAAGTTGTGTAAGAGAAGCATCTACTTTCTACTTTAAGCTTGTTTACATAAAGATGCTTTCGATAAAGATTTATCTTTTATCATGTATCTGTTTCAGTCATTAGACTATGGCCATGCTGGGGTATCACCTTGAAGGAATCTTAGTCAACTGAACTGACCCCAGTACTTATTTTTTCTTTAAGCCTGTTACTTACTATATCAGTCTCTTTTTGCTGAACTGCTAAGTTACGAGGACGTAAACAAACCAACACAGGTTGTCAAGCAGTGATGGGGGACAAACACAGACATAAAGAAACACATACACACATATATATGATGATGAGCTTCCAGAATCTTTCCATCTACCAAATTCACTCACCAAGCACTGGTTGGCTCAGGGCTATAGAAGACATTTGCCCCAGGTGCAGTGGAACTGAACCTGAAACCACATGGTCCAAAGTGAGCTTCTTAACTACATGGCCAATTTTTTTTTTTTGCAAAATAATAAATAAAGAAACAATTTTTGCTAAAATACTGCACAAAAATTTTATAGGTAGTCATTTTGATGTTGCTACCCTTTTGATAATGTCATCAGGTGAAGTCTGCCTTCTCTTATTACATCAGTGATTCTATATATATGTACATGTGCACACATAAAGAAACAACTATAGAAAAACAGAGAATTAGCAAATGCTTGACTCCAACATAAACCACAAAGCAAACAATAAAACGCTATATAGAGTTATTAGTAGAATCAACAACAATAGTTACCCACACTCTGCCATTATTAAAACAACCTTAAAAAACATGCCTGCACAGCAACACCTGGCAAACACAAACACTCTCATCATTGTACATTTCTCAAAAATAGCATCACTCACAAACCTTGCTTGCTTCATACATTCTTGCTTCAATAACAAAAAAAAAAAAAAAAAAAAAAAATCCACCTACATAAATACTATTCTAACCACTATTGACTTAATAAAATGTTTGACTGTGCTGGTATGATTGTGTGATTAAGAAGCTCACTTTGCAACAGAGTGGTTTTTGGATTCAGTCCCCATGCATGCCATGCTGGGCAAAAGTTACAGTCACAACACATAAGAATATGGCACCTATACCAGTAAATCACTAAGAGCACCGTCCGAGCGTGACCGTTACCAACATCGTCTTCCTGGCACTTGTGCTGGTGGCACGTGAAAAGACATTTGAGCGAGTTTGTTGCCAGTACTCCTGGACTGGCCCCTGTGCAGGTGGCACGTAAAATATACCATTTCGAGCATGGTCGTTGCCAGTACCTCCTGACTGGCCTTCGTGCCAGTGGCACGTAAAAGCACCCACTACACTCTCGGCGTGGTTAGCGTTAGGAAGGGCATCCAGCTGTAGAAACTCTGCCAAATCAGATTGGAGCCTGGTGTAGCCATCTGGTTCACCAGTCCTCAGTCAAATCGTCCAACCCATGCTAGTATGGAAAACGGACGTTAAACGATGAAGATGATGATGATGATTAAAGAAAACAACATGATGTACAAATGTATAGAGGGCAATCATAGATACTACAACTGGCTAACAGAAAAGAACAGCAACAATGGTCTGCAAGCAATATTTCACATCCCAAACTGACAAAGATCTCATGGATCCAAAGAGAATGGAAGTGAATTCCAGTTAGGGTGAAGATTTGAGCAGCAAAATGGACTATGTAAATAAATTCATCTTTTTCTGTGAGTCAGTCCATCAAAAAATAAATATGAGTGTAGATAACCAGTGTTAGTAGCTAAAACACTGTGGCTGTTGATGAATTAAGTAAAGTTTTAAAAGTTTGCTATGCTAGACTAGAATCCTTTCATGGGTCCAGAGTAGACTGTGGAAAGGCATTGAAGTATATGAATCGGGTATGATTGATATTTCCTTGAAGTTAATTAATTGATTACTTAATTGATTGAAGAATACACTTGAAGGACATACAAATCTTCTTGCAAGAGATTCAAGTTTCCACACTTCCACGTTACAAATTAGATATCAGAAAATGTTAAGCATATGGATTCTCATATCATAAAAACATTTCAAAAACCAGAATACAAACATTATTATGCACAAAAAAGATTATAATTCTCTACTTATTCACAGCACCTTACAGGCTGCAAACATAATCACTGAATCTTATAATCTCTAGTAGCCTTTCCTGCAAATTTTGTATCTTTAACATGGCAAAATTTGCATTGAGTTTAGATATTCAGTTAGTCATTCTCCACAAAGGAAAGATCCACAGAACTAAGAAATAACACTCATATACCCAAGATTTCAATCATTAGATAACATGTATTCCAAAGAAAATTCTGAGAAAGCTATCTACTTGTTTGAAAGAAAAAGTTAAAAATTTACTTCCTATTAGACTCATCAAAAAGAATTTGTTTAGTTGTTTCACTTGCCTTTCATCCTTTTGGGGTCAGCAAAATAAGTAGAAATTGAATACCGGGGTATTCAATCGACCAATCCCACACCCAATATTGTTGGCCTTGTGTCAAAATCTGAAAGCAATATACTCATTTAACATCTTTATTTTTTCATTACTAGTTTGGTTTAGGCTGGTGAGCTGGCAGAATCATTAGTACATTGGGCAAAGTGCTTAGCAGCATTTCCTCTGTCTTTACATTCTAAGTTCAAGCTCTGCCGAGGTCAACTTAGCTTTTCATTTTTTTGTAGGGGGTTGATAAAATAAGTACCAGTTGAGTACTGAGGTCGGCATAATTGACTCACTCCTTCCACAGGAATTGCTGGTTTGGGGCCAAAATTTGAAACCATTATTAGTTTGGTTTGGTGAAGGGGCTGTCATTATGACCTATACTGTATCTCTTTGAAGCCAGTGAAATTGATGCTATTAATTGTTCCACTTAAAACTGTTGTAAATCAATAACTGCAGGAAAGACTCATGTCTGGAGGGAATTCCAGAGGGTGGACATTCTGGAAAGGATGGACTGAGCATAGTGGTAAGTATGGGCTGAGAATAGGATGAATATGATAGGGTGATGAGAAGAGGAAAGATGTGAATTGAGAGGGCATGAGTGGAAGTGATACAAGACCAGCTATCTCTAAGAAGCAGAAATCATTGTAATTGTGGTATAATGGGCAGAGAGAGCAGACAATGCTTCTGCAGGCTACAGGTTTGAATGTATTGGTGAATGACTTCATGCCAGTCAGATGAATGACATTTCTTTAGATGTAATCCAGGATGTTTGAATATGTAGCAACATCACAGTCCTGGATGTAGAAGCATTATTCTATTGTGAGATTGACCTGAGTTTTGCAGAAGCTTGGTAGTTGATAGTGAGGTGGGGTGGGGCAAAGTATATTTTGGCTCAAAAGAAAGATGCCAGTCTTTGAGACTGTAGGACCTTCAGCAAACTTCCACCTGCCTGACTTCAAAATGCATTAAGTGTTCCATTTTAGGACAGAAGTCTTAGAAAGTGATGTACTGGCTTTTTTCGAAGAAGGTTCACAAAATTTATGAGAGTAACTTCAAGGACCTCTAAATTTACTTTTGAATAGTAATTATGCAACACAGCTGTACATAAATTATTTAAATAAAGGAAAACATTAATGATGTATTGCAATAAAGTACATGCAAATTTACTTTTAACTGATTTAGATTTCAGATTGACTTAAAATAAAAATTATTGGTTTCCTTAGTCATATGAAAGTCACAGTGGTTCCGGTCAGCCATATGTGGTCCACACAAACCATGTTATATATTACTGTTTTAGGACAATATGTTCAAATTAGACACAAATGCATAATTTGAGTAGCTAATTTTGTACTATAATTCTGTTAAAGCAGAGATTCTCAGCCTTTTTTGCCATTTGCAACAAGGTGTAACTACTCTATGTGGTTGCTTGAACAGCTAGAAATAACTTCCTTTCTTTTTAAAGAACATAGTTTGGATTGAAGGTGATTTGGTTGATATTTCTAGTAGGTCAGAAAAACA
The DNA here is from genome assembly GCF_046866305.1 of Octopus bimaculoides. NCBI lineage: Eukaryota > Metazoa > Mollusca > Cephalopoda > Octopoda > Octopodidae > Octopus > Octopus bimaculoides. Next base: position 59,258,628 of record NC_142931.1, on the reverse strand, counting down.
TATAGAGGCTCTCTGTTGAAGAATGCTATATAGTTATTTCTTGCTTGGTGGGGCGGGAGGGGATAAAGTGATTTACCAACTGTGAGAGTTTCTGATCGAACCAGGTTGAAGTTGCAATCCTTTTGTTGTTAAATCCACATGTTCTCATTAAAGGTTATGACCTAAAAATTGTTTAAGAGCATGGCTAGAAATTAATTTGAAAATTGCTATAAGCTGCAGTACAATACAACTTGAATCCTCTCAACATCTGTAGTTGATAAAAAGAAGTCATGATTGATACATAAAGAACTGATACAGATGAAAATATAATGATTTTAAAACATTGCTACACGTTCATCACTTTTACTGCTTATTTATTATTTTCGCCTCTGCTTGCTCTTCATTTCATTACAGAACTGCAGCTGGCTGAGGGGAAAAGAGGTCAGACTATTAGATGGAATATATTTTGCTGTGAGGAAAAAACAAGGTCTAACGCTGACGTTTCAAGCTGAATCCTTTGTCGTAGAGAAATTAAACATTAACTTGTAATAGTCAAGAAAGACGTGTTTACTTTGTAGCCTGATTCTCATCAATGTTTTCTCCAGCAACCAGTGGACTGAATAAGAAATAGTGATGCTGGATAAATTGGGAGGAGTGAGCTTGTAGAGGGATGGGAAATTAACAATAAAGAATAAGGAAGGAGGTAGGGAAACTAGTGTTCGCAGGTGGGTAACGACTAAAGTGAGGACAAACATTAACGAGAGTGCGAGCAGATTTGACAGATGGGTATGGGTTACTTCGATCAAGGAAAGAGTTATTTTCTCCGATTCTTGTTTCATTATTAGCTGATAGGTGGGTTGATTGTATAGTTGTCCCTTGCTCTGTGAATGCTTATAGTTAAAACATTTAGCAGTACAACAAACTGTCTATAACACTTACCACCATAAATAGACGATATCTTGTTAGCTTGCGCTGGAAAAGCGCCAGTGACTATGGAATAGGCAACGGAAAATCATTGCTAGATCAACAATTTAAAAATCGGTTGGTTACTCAGGAGTTTAAGCTGCCTCTAACATGTACAACAACATAACAGTTACGGCCCAACAAGAGAATCTCTACGAGATCGTTCCCTCTGCTAGAAATAACAGCCAAATCTCCTTTAAATTAGTCCCTGTCGTCTTTAAAATGAACTCATTGAGCGATTTATTCCAAGATGAAAAAAAAAAACCAAAAAAAAACAGAAAAGGTAAAGAAACGGGATGGTTACGGGTGGATCACCTCTGATCATAGGGGTCCCGGAACTAAACAAAAAAGTTTATATAAACAGTGACCATATCGCTTACTAGTGAAAGTTATACAACTCTTTAGCCTTATCAGAAATAGTATTGGGTTGATATAGAAAGTAATTAGTATTACCATTTAGATTTCTGCACGAATTCTTCATATTTCAAAGTATTTTAGCATTGCATATTTATTTTGTCTCTGAAGAAAAGGTTCCATACTTTAGAAAAAATATTTCGTTCGTATTTAACAATCTATTAATTTATGTTATTTTTTGTAATTGACGACAAATATTGAAAATGGGCCTCGCATTTGACGAGCGTGTTATGTTAAATGACACAGCAAAGCAGGAGCCAGAAGATGCAAGATGAATAAATAAATAGATAAATAGAAAGAGAAAGCGAGTGGGAGAGGTGAGAAGTTAGCTGTCGCCCGTCATCATCAGCCTCTGCATCTCGCTATTTGGCATTGCCGGCAGCGAAAAAGACAAAAAAAAAGTTGCTCTTAGTAGTAGAAATCAAACGAGTGAGGCGGGATGTCGAATCAAGTGCGCTTATTTTGTCGGTCTTTACTTACTTTCTTAACGTTGGCCAGTATTTGGACCGGCACACTTGGTCGTTGCCCCAGGCAATGCCAATGCAATGATAACAAAGTGCTATGCATGTATAAAGGATTAACTAATGTTGTTCGAGTGCCACTGGAAACTACACTGTTGTAAGTACACTTTTCCCCCCATATTCGCAGGGTTGAGGAACTGAGATAAGAGAACTCATAGGGGAATCTAAGTTTTTTTCGGTGATTTATTTATTTTGAAAACTTTTAAAATTACTTTCGGGAATTAAGTTTCATATTTACGAAGTAAATAGGAAAACGATGAAAAGAAACTTTGGAAAAAGCTCGGATATGAAATGGAATAAGAAAAATGGATGAGGGTGAGATGTAATTGGCGCATTTCTTGGGTAATTAATTAATAAGAACTAGTAATATCTAGCTATACTGCAAATTGTTAAACAGAAGTTAATACATAGGATATTTTATACGTG
>NC_142931.1:59243825-59253825 GCF_046866305.1 Octopus bimaculoides | reverse complement strand
ATGTAGTTTTGAATTTTGTATAAAGCCCAAGGTAAATGTGTGTTCAATTTTTAAAATTAAACTAATTATTTGATTTGACTGGCAGTATTTAATGCTTGACTTGGAGAAAAGAAAATAATATATATATATATATATATATATATATATATATATATATATATATATATATATATATGTATGCATATATATATATATGTGTGTGTGTATATATAGCATATAATTTATATCCAGTTAAACAAAGAAAAGAAAATGGAGAGTTGAAAGTTAATAATGAATAATTATTAACAAATTGGTAATCTTTACTCTTACAGCTGTTTCCATTAATACTCAATAATTAAATTACAAATTTGTGCATTAAATTTGCTTTAATATTCTATGAGTATAATTTTATCAGAGAAAAAAGATATACCTTAATATGTTACATGCCAACCTATCAGTTCGCTGGTATGAACTGATAGGTTGGCATGTAACATCTTAGGGTATATCGGTTTTTTTTCTGATGAAATTATACTCATAGCATATTAAAGCAAATTTAATGCACAAATTTATAATTTAATTATTGAGTATTAATGAAAACAGCTGTAAGAGTAAAGATTACCAACGACTATCGAAAAGGTTGCAAGATGCAATAAAAATTTTAGGAAAAATAGATAAGTAAATGAGTGGAAACTTTACCAGTGAGTGTGTTAAATAAGGCACTAAAAGAGAATGACTCCTCAGACACCACAAAATATTAACTTTCAACTCCCAATTTTCTTTTCTTCATTTAACTGGATATGAATTATATGCTTAATATACACCAATTGTTTTAAGGGAATTTCATTCCACAATAATACTAGGTATCAAACCAGTATTCCCTTGGATGTAATCATCCTTTTATAAGGTTAACCTATTCTCTAAATAAATCTCTCTCTATATATATATAATATATATATATATATGCACACATACATTTTTGCTTTTTATTCTCCAAATTAAGCATTTAATATTGTCACACACACACACACACACACACACACACAGAGGGATCTTTCTTTTTGGGTACATTAAGCTCAAGTATCCAAACATTTATTAGGAAAGCTTTTCACAAGATAGATTGCAGAGTATCAACAGGGCTTCTGGAATCTATTGTTAGTGGAATCCTTCAGTTTGCTGGCATGGACAACCTTAATTTCTGTGCTTTGTAAACTATTAACTTTTAAAATATTAACAAGGAGAAAAAAAAAAGAAGTGTAAATATGAAAATAAAAGTTTCTAATCTTTTCATTAATATAAACCAAATATGGGTAAAACTAGACATATGTTATTGATAATCGTTGGCAACAAAAATTGTGTGAAGAATTTAGGGTGGGATTGATCTCCTGTAGATGTGATAAATTTTCTTTTCATAGAATATGATGAAAAATATTGATGATGTAGAAAAACTTACCTTATCCTAACTAAAATAGTTTCTATAACAAAGGTGATTCAATTTTAATATCATTGTATTTGAAAGATTTCAAAAAATGACATGGTTCCCTTAGTATGTGGAGTCACTGAGCGACCCATCTGAGTTGCTGGTACCTTCAGCTGGCCCTGAATACCACCATCTTAAATGTATTCTATGTTCCTGTTCGAATTCATGCAACTTTTTTGCTAATCATCTCTAATTATATGTCACTAAGTATCTGCATTTTTAGTTGGTGGTCAGCATATCCTCAATGCCTTCTCCTCATCAAGTCATTACTCCTTTAGCCACACTCTTCATTTTGTTGATCCAAAAGATCAAAAGTTAGAACAGTATAGAATGGACTTGAGAGTTACATGAAATCTTAATATCAGTGTTCTCAACCTATCACCAGGAGTCCAGCTGACATCGTGTTCATAAAAGCAATGTATTTATAGCTTTCATCTATTTGTTTTTACATTTTCTTACAGATTTTTGAATATTTCAACTTGCCAATACCTACAACAAAAGATTCCTGCTATCATATTCCTACAGCTGTCTTCTCTCAGACTGATTTTCCTTCCTGGCATGCCAGTTCCAGAGAATTGCTTTTATTGACATTATATCCCTTTCACATTCAGGGTTGATTGCAATAGCTACTAGGTGTTTGTTTACTTTCTCTCAAAGCGTAAACAATTTCAATAAATATAGAATATATATGTTATATGTTATTAAATACACTTTTAATGCCATTGGCCATTCTGAATAATTTCTTTAGCTCCTTTTTTTTTTAATTATGCAGATCACCCTAGGCTATAAATGTTTTTTTATTCTTTTTGTAGTCTTGTGTTTGAGGGAGTCAAAACAGAATAACTGCCAAAATGGGATGAATGCACGTTAGTTGTTTGGGAACTAGCCATTTAACATGGGTACTCAGATACTAAGCCTGTTAGATGACAGCATTGTGTATATTTGGGAGACAGACTGATCATACAACACACAAGTCCTTGGTTTCAATGGCTGTTGTATGTGACTGTAACTTTGAACTGGTCAATCAGCCTCCCCATTCCTACGATTTGGCCCCATCTGACTATCATCTGTTTCTCAACATGAAGAAAACACTTGGCTGGGAACCAGTATTGCATTGATGATGACATCACATCAGCTGTTGATGACTTTTTTGCCCAACTGGATAAAAGTTTCTTCACCAATGGGATCCAAGCACTGCAACACTGATGGAAGAAACGTGTAGACCACATGAGGCACTATGTTGAAAAACCTGATTTGGTCATATTCCATGAGAGTATCTTGGTCAGCCTATGAACTTTTCAGCTGACCCTTGTATGTATAGATGGATGGATGGATGAGCCATTGAGGAAGACCTTTTCATGGTAGTCAGATCTCATGCAAACAGCAGCCAATTCTCTCTCAATTCACATTCTAACCCCTTCAAATAGAGTATATTGAATACTGAGGTCCTGGTTCCCTGCATACAGGAGAAGACACAATAGCTGTGACTAGAATACCTGTAATCATAATTCTACATTTTTACTTTTGACATGGAGCAACATAGCATATAATTATATTGAGGAAAATAAAGTATAGGTTAAGCATCACATCTACGCACACACATGCATGCACATTTGTATTAAAAGATTTGTTATCCAAAGTGTAACAGGTTGGTAGAATTTTCTGAAAAATGCTTTTTTTTTTTCATGAAATTTTGTAGTGATACATTTTTGAAGGCATAAGATTCAGAAAAGAAAAAATATATTTTATAAAAAATTCAAATTACGACAAACGTAAATAAACAAACGAAGTTTGCTTTTCCTTTTTAGAAGCGTTGAGATGTCTTAGAAAGTTAAAGAAGTGATTTTAAATTCTCAATCGCTAGCCACCTACACTTTTCTCTGCAAAATAGGGGTAGTTTATCCTGTTCAGGCTATATTATTAGCATTATTCTGCGATTGAAAATTTAAAATAACTTCTTTATATTTTATAAAATTTCAGATAGTTTTACTCTCATCTTCTACTTATTTCTCTAATTTCTGCAGTTATTCATATTTTTTCCAGATTTCTGTTTGAAACATCAACATTATACACTCTTCACTCTTGAAAATGTGTTTCTGCAAAATATCATTTAAAGAATATCTATTTTAGAGAGAGTTTTGAGGAAACAAAATCTGGAAGGTGGATAATAATCTCAAACTCCTGAGTTTTTTTTGCAAAAAGAAAAAAAAAAAATCCAAAATCATTCCCCAAAAACCAAACACTGCAAAATCACATTTAAAATAGGGGTGTTTTTCAGAAGATTGTTAGGAAACAAAGTTGAAGGAACACCAAACTGTAGTTTTACCAAAGTGTAAATGTAAAAGGCAACAAATTATTATATTGCATGGAAATGAATGAGGATGTATGCAAGGCATTTTCTCACTTCAAATACCTTATGCTAGTCCAGCATCTGCATAATATCCACACTACTTTCTTTTCCTAACTTCTTTTTGTTCTGTTTCCTCCCTAAATCAAATGAGGTGTATGTGTGTGTTTGTGTGTGTGAGAGAGAGAGAGAAAGAAAGTGAGAGAGAGAGAGAGAGAGAGAGAGTAAGAGAGAGAAAGAGAGAGAGAGAGAAAGAAAGTGAGAGAGAGAGAGTAAGAGAGAGAGAGAAAGAAAGTGAGAGAGAGAGAGAGAGAATGAGGATGAAGAAATACTTCGGCTGGTGAACCAAGCATACAGTGAGGAGCAAATGGATAGATAAAATCTTTATTAGGAACAAATAATGTGTAACAGTTCAATTTATGCCTAAGTTTATAATTTATACAATAACTCTTTAGTTACTTTATCTTTAGCAGTAATGGCAATTGCACCGCTGTTTACAATTATAAGTGCAAGTAAAAAAAAGGTTTTCATTTCTAGGCTTATAAATATTAGAATTGTATTTCAGAGAAAACTTTTGGGATTTTGTTTTGGGAAATTTGGGAAAAATTCAGGAATTGGGAAGATAACAGTGATATCTTCTGAGAGAAATAGAGATATTAAAGGTAGTTTAAGAGAGTTTAGAGGGAAAAAATTAAATTACACAGGATGGTTTAAATGTGAGCTGTAGGTCTTTGCTATCCAGTCCTCTGAATCATTAACATAATTAACTTAATTTTTAAGTATTATCTTATCAAGGGCACTGTTGATCCTGTTTGAGGTAAGGGACCTGATACAGGGTACAAAAATACAATGACTGTGGTTTGAAATATATAGTTGACAACTCAATTATAAAACATAAATGTCAATAACTTTTAGAATATAATTTTTATATTGATATAAGTGTACCTAGAGCCTAAAGAGGGCAACTTTCTTTGATGGCTAACATCATTTGTTTTATTATTATATATTTTTTTAAATGTCATAGTCCATGAAGGTATCAACGATATGAACCCTAGACAAAGGAGAAGCTATCAAGAAACAAAATCGTGCCAAACAAAAATAATTTTTGAAAATTTTGATTTATTTTAACAATTTAGTACCCTTCAGATGCAACAATTACCAAAAAAGTATCAAGAAAATATTAGTTGTCACTTAAACTAAGTCTTTACCTTATATCAAAGTCCTTTCTACTAAAGGTAAAAGGCTTGAAATTTTGGGGGAGGGGACTAGTCGATTACATCAACCCCAGTGTTTCACTGGTACTTAACTTATCGACCTCAAAAGGATGAAAGGCAAAGTCAACTTTGAACTCAGAACATAAGGATGGTTGAAGTACCACTAAGCATTTTGTTTGGCATGCTAATGACTCTGCCAGCTCCCCACCTTTATTTTATACCAAACTAAAATGATTATTTATTCCATCATAATTATCAATAGCTAGACATAACTAAAAAACAAATAATCAAAAAGATATGAAAATTTGATAAATTAATGGAATTAGTCATTAGGAATTTATCATTGCCAAAATTGTTATGTTGAAAGTTTTTTTTAAAATGTATTTAGAAAAGATTATTTACATTTGAATATCGTTAACACAAAAAACAAAGTTTTTTTTTTTAATATTTAAAATTTTCTAAAAATTGTTTTTGGTTTTGATAACTTATTTAAAAAGAAAATTTAATAAAACTGTTTACTGTTATTCTACTGTGCTTGCTTATCACTCCTCTTCTGGTCATCATGTCTAGATGTGACTAAGACAGTCACAGACTGGGCAAGGATAACATAAAATGCCATCACAATTTTCTACATGAGAACATCCAAGATGGTGGTGCTGGGCACATCTTGGGCCTAGAAGGAGACTCACAGTGAGCTCTATTTCTTGGGAATGGAAATATGATCAAACCCATTTTGACTCAACTGGTTGGCTTGACTCATGTCTTCTGTACTGCTTTCTGACTGGTGTCATTTAATTAATCTACTGCTGTTTTATTTACATTTTCTTTCTTCATCTCAAATTCTTCATTGGTATTTTATATAACATAATTTTTGTCAATTAATAAAATTTGTTTTTTTACTATAGTTTAAGCTTTTTCAAAAAAATTGTTTTTGTTAACTTTTATATTTTGTGAGTTTTATCCCAATAGTGGTTATTATTTCTTTTTTATGTTTATATATTCGTTTTGCAAGATTCTTGATGTGAAATCGTGTGTTGAAACAGATATTGTTGTATTTGGGGATGGTCATGTTGCCAGTTTAGCCAATAAAACACACACACTATACATTTGGTGTTAATTTGCTTCAGCTAATTTTATTTTTTACATTAATTGTATTTCGGCCAGAGTTCTTTCGTCACACTTCTGTGACCTCATCAGTGGTCCTTTGCTTTTTTCTTATTTGTGTGTCTTTCCTTACTAACAATCTGCCATTATGTGATCATTATGACAAAATGGCTGATCGTTTGTAAGGAAAGACACACAAATAAGAAAGAAGAAAGCAAAGGACCACTGATGAGGTCACAGAAGTGTGACGAAAGAACTCTGGCCGAAATACGATTAATGTAAAAAATAAAATTAGCTGAAGCAAATTAACACCAAATATATAGAGCATGTGTTTTTATTGACTAAATTGGCAACATGACCATCTCCAAATACAACAATATTTCTTTTTTGGTTTTTGTAAAAAGTGTTGCCTGTAAAAAGAATGGACTAGCAAGGGAAATGCAGGCATAGAAGTGATAATATTCTTAATCAACTGAACCTGAAAAAGTACTAGACAAGTAGTGGAAGCTTAAAAACATTGCAACTGAAGTTGGAATTCAAATTTAAATAATATACTTTGGAGCAAAGAATCGCATGGCAAAAATGGGGTAAAGATTGAAGTCAGTCTAGTGTAGTCTTGGGCAGCATATTGGTAATGTGGTTAAATTTAAAGGGTCTTTTCCTTTTTCCCATAGTGCCCTCTCATGTGTATGTCTAATTGAGATCATCCCCAATGATTTATGCTAAGTCTGAGGTATATAAATCAAATTTCGTGCATTTCGAAGAAAAGAAGTTTGTTAGTTAAAAGTCATGAGTTGGAAGTTTCTGGGTATAAACAGCCCAATAATGTTGGATTTCCAAAGCTTTATGGGTATAAATTCATCAAATTTTCATATTTACTGGAGTGAGGGAAGTAGGCTCCTCCCTTAAACCACTACACCATTTATTTCTCATTATTTCTCTTTGCCTAAGGCAGCAAAGCTGGCAGAATTGTTAGCATCCTGGGGAAAATGCTTAACGACATTTCGTCTGGCTTTAAATTCTGAGCTCAAATTCTGTCAAGGTCAACATTGTCTTTCATCTTTTCAGGGTCAATAAAATTAGCACCAGTTGAGCACCAGGGTTGATGAAATTGACTTATCCTTCCCCCAAATTGCTGGCATTGTGCCAAAATTCGAAACCATTATTTTATGTTTGCCTAAATGTCAGTTCAGCTATGATTGAAAAAAAAAAAAAACATGAGAGGAAGGTAGTTAAAAATTTCTAAATTTTGAAAGATAGGCTACACCTCTATATACAAAAATTTCAGCCCCTTACCATCAACCACTATATTTTTTTATAGGAAGTGTATATACAAAGTTCCATATAGAATTTTTTTCAATGGGATAGTTCAAATTTAAAATTGGGAGCATGTTTTACATTTGAATGAAACTAAAAACATATCTTTTTTATTTCAATTCCAATTTCAGCTACAATATTTTAAAGTCTCCACTTCTTGTCCTGTACTTTTCCAGATTCAGTATAATATCACTCCTGTTCCTTTTCCTTCTAGTATAGCTGTCCCTTGCATTACAGCTGCCTTAGTTCATGGGATTTTGTGCTTGTGGGAATTGTAAGGCATGACCACTAATTTCAGGATACAATCTGTAATTTTACTCTTACAACAGCATGGGTAAATCTTAAGAATTTAAAAACTACAATTTCTTGTTGGTCAAAAGACCACTTCTCGATGTTTTAGCTAAGATCAAAGTATAGCTTACAATTTTAAAAACTATAATCATGATACATACAAAAATACATATACAATTTGTAAGACTATAATCACAATATATACATAAAAAGACACAGACATAAGTGCGTGTGTGTGTGTGTGTGCAAGTGTTTGCAAATGCGCAACTATAAACAGTTATGGAGTGTAAAGTGAAATATTTCTCAGTGAATATTTGTGTTTGTGCATATTTTGTTGGATTACAATGAATGTCAGTCTACCTGTCTAAATCAACCTTCACCCTCACCACTATTGTCAACACCAACACAACCAGCATCAACACCAAAACCAATAAAACCATCACCATTATTAACTTACCAACTCCTAAATGACCACCATAACAACGACAAAAACAGCAACAATAGTATGAACAAAAACTCCAGCTGAAATAAAGAACAATCACTGGAGATAATGTAGTACTCCAGTGTCTTTTAAATGTTGAATGAAATGCCAGGTCTATAGGATTGACTTTCAAATGACATAAGGTTTAAAGAAGTCTTAGAGGATGATGTGGTTAAGTTATTAGTGTCCCTTAGAGACAGTTTATCTAATGAAGAGCTGTTGCCGTTAGAACAAGAGCAAGCTGAGAATACTGATGTAAAATGAAATTTCATCAACCTCACTTAAATTGACTGCAAAGAATATTGCTACTCTAATCATGAACATGGCATGAAAATTACAAGAAGAGTTTACACTGGGCTCTGTTTCTACCCTGAGATGTATACAGAGATGATGCGCCATAAACGCCAAACAATTTCAAATAAGTTCTCAAGTAGATAATGGTGATGATGATGAACTGTCAGATGCAAGAAAATTCCCTCTTCCTTCCAACTTCATTCCACCATCATCACCACCACCACCACCACCACAACCATCCCCCACATAGTAGTCAATATCTTTTGTGGTAGGAATGTATCCTATTATGATATGATTTTTATTTATTCTCATAGTCTCAATAATTCTTATTTTTTCTCTTCAAATGCATTTATGCATACATATTGTACTGTATGTTTGGAAAATATTCTTTATCATTTTTTTTGTAAAAATATCCAAGAAATGCATTATCTTATTGAAATTTGAAAATCAATGGGAAAATTAATTTTATATTACAGTTGTTTATTACTTATGTACATCTATTTGTCTGTTTATATAACATAAGATAAATATATACATTATATGTGTGTGTGTGTATACACACACACACTACATATATATATATATATTATGTATAATTTTCATGCACATATATATTTAAATAAACACATATATACATTTAAATATATGTATGTATATTTATATGCAGGGTGTCTGGACTAAATTTGATAACTGGCATAAAAGAAAAAGAAAACAACATCCTATCCAAAAATACAAGTATTTTAAAAAATCAAAACATATCAACTAGGTTATGGCTGAGAAAAAACAGTTTACTAAAAGTAGCCACCCTTAGCTTCCACTATGGCCTCAAGATGGCTTTAGAACCTGGTGCATGCATTCTTTACTGCATCCCTAGGAAGATCTTTGAACTTCTAATGATCCTGGTCTTGGTCACCAGCTCAGTGGTTGGTATCTTTTTCATCCACAGTTCATTCATAATAATCCATAGGATTAAAATGGAGGCCAGAATTTGGAGTTGGTGAAGTCATGGTAATCCTCCAACAAACACTTCTGACTCTTTCTAGAGGTATCAAAAGGTGGTGAATCCTGCTGCCACACATATGGCCTTCAAGAAGCAATCCTCTCCAGTCAGAGATTGACCAGTCTCTAGCAGTTTCACTTAGCCAATTAAAATGAGACCAAGATCCTGTTCAAAGATGCCCGCAGCTTCAGAGTCCCTGCTGTAGCTGTCTATGTCATGCCTTACAGCCTTTGCAGTGTTCACAGAGCAGCAGTCATAATGTCAGCATTTTTGGTATCTGGCATGAATCATCATAATACAGGTAGCTCTTTTCCAGTATTCAAATGGCTTACAGTCTTTCATGCCAGCTAACTTTTTCTCAATTAAAATTTTAATCTTTATCCTCTCCAATACCACTGACTGTTTACCAATACACCAAGTTGTTCTCGTTAAAAGGAGACAAAAAAAATCATCATTGTTTAATGTCCATTTTTCATGCTGGTATGGGTTAGACGGT
>NC_142931.1:59194853-59238325 GCF_046866305.1 Octopus bimaculoides | reverse complement strand
TATATATATTATATATATATATATATATATAATTATGTATATATATATATATAATATATATATATAATATATATATATAAATACATATATATATATATATATATAATATATATATATAAATACATATATATATATATATATATATATATAATATATATATATATATATATATATATATATAATATATATATATATATATATATATATATATAATATATATATATATATATATATAATATATATATATATATATATAATATATATATATATATATATAATATATATATATATATATATATATATATATATATATATATATATATATATATATTATATATATATAATATATATATATATATATAATATATATATATATATATATATATATATATATATATATATATATATATATATATAATATATATATATATATAATATATATATATATATAATATATATATATATATAATATATATATATATAATATATATATATATATAATATATATATATATATAATATATATATATATATAATATATATATATATAATATATATATATATATAATATATATATATATATAATATATATATATATATAATATATATATATATATATATATATATATATATATATATATATATATATATATATATATATATATATATATATATATATATATATATATATATATAATATATATATATATATATATATATATATATATATATATATAAGGGTAAAAGGTAAAGACCCCCTTTGCTCATCAATGACCATGGAATTGCTCCTAGAAAGTTATCCTCTGAGGCACAAGTCTGGGCAAGGTTGTTCATGGAAGATCAGCCATTGCTCATGTGTAACGACCTCCCCTCTCCATGCCACTGATGTTATCAGAGGGAAAGGCAAATGCCGATGCAGCTTGGCACCAGTGACATCAAAACTCATTTCTACAACCGAGTGAAGAAAAATAATGTGGAATAATGTGTCTTGTTCAAGAATAAGCTCATAGCCTGGTCCAGGAATCAAACTCACTACCTCATGATTGTGAGCCTGATACTAACCACTGAGTATGTGTGTATATATAAATTCAGGGTTTGTTTAGGTTTAAGATATACATAGTTGAGGAATATATCACAAATTCTCAGCAGTATGTCATAAATATTGAACAGATGATGGGCTTTGATTATTCAAAACCCTTATCAGAGTTTATTTAACTATATCAGCTCAAGGTCATTTTAAAAAAATGAACATATCTTTAGTTAAACATACACACATACATGCATACATACATACAAACATACATACACACACATACAAGTGTGAGAGAAAGAGAGAGAGAGAGAGAGAGTGTGTGTGTGTGTGTGTGTGTGTTATGTAGATATATCAATATCATGGTGCCAGAGCTAAACAGAACTGATAGTGGCCTAGAAATGTTTGAAAGCTGTTGAATACTTGCACTACATAACCAAGAAGTTTGAGTATATTGCCTATATTTCCTTTCACAGCAAGACTAGTTTGAAACAGTAGTAAAGCATGTTTTAAACACATAAATGTACTTTCCATATATTGAATCATTAAAAATTTTTTACATGTTGTGTTGATGCATTAAACAAACACACACACACACATTTAAGTGATTATTTGAGTGACTGTAACTACTGGGTGGCCACAAGGTCATGCACCATGGGAGATATCAGGTATGGTTTATTAGCAATGAAGTAGGTAATCCATTACAGATGTTCAAAGTGTTGGCCATGTAGCTCTAAACAAGTGTTCATACAGAATTTGAAATTGCAATGAACCCAATCCAGCTCCCTGGAAAATATTCATTCAGAAAGTCACAAGCCTGTAATGCATAACGGGCTGGAGCTACATCTTGCTAAAACCAGACAAGATTTCCCCTTCCAAGTGAATGTTCATGAGACATCATCTTGTTGCTAAGCATGTTGAAAGACAAATCACCTGTCACAGCATCCTCAAAATAAAATGCTCCAGTTACTTGATTGTGCCAAATCCCACACCATTACCTTGCCCCCGCCTTGTTGATTGTCTGCCTCCATCCAATGAGGATTGGTTTGTGAGTAATATCAGCAGTTGTGAAAAGAGATGAAAAAGAGAATTTTAGCAATTTCACATATTGCAGGATGGTGCATGACTTTATGGCCATCCTGTATATATGTCTGTCTCATTATATCTATGTTTGAATATAGTTACAATTATGTATTTCTTAGTATGTTTAATTATCCAACTGTTACCTATTTATGAATATTATGACTTGGTTTCAAATCTCGGATTGGGCTGATATAGGAAAAAATTCATTGAGCTTAATCCCTTAGTAATAAAATTTACTGGTTTATACATTAAGAAGACACTTTTGCAAATTGCAAAATGAAAAAAAAAATAATTAGTCTTATTGTATTATTAACTATGAGGAAATGACAAAGGAATGAGACATCTCGTGCCTTGCCAGAAGACCCATTCTCCACAACAAAAGTGCTAATGCTTTTCCTCCTGATGAAGAAGATTGGCCTGCAGGAGTACTGTGCTGGTGTCACGTAAAAAGCACTTATGCCATCACCACATAAAAGTGCTTGTGCTGGTGCCATATTAAAAGTACCCAGCACACACTGTAAAGTGGGTGGTGTTAGGAAGGGCATCCAGCCATAGAAGCCAATCCAAACCTGACTCGAACCTGGTATAGTTCTCTTGCTTGCCAGCTCCAGGCAAATCATACAACCCATGCCAACATGGAAAATGGACAGTAAAGGATGATGATGATGATGATTTACATTGGGGAGAGGGAGACCCAAGTAGACATGAACACTGTGGTGAAGGCTGACTTCAGGAACCTGAGCCTCATGGAGATGATAAAGGGCTGCGATAACTGGCAATACACAGTTCATGAGAAGACCTGCTCAACTCAGCAAAATTGAGTTCTGAGTTCTGAAACACCATCTGTGTGTGTGTGTGTACACACATTCATATATATGTGTATATATTTATAGATATATACATACATATATATAAATGAAAAAATTTGGAGTCAACAAGAAGGAGTATGGTTGGACATTTATTTTTTAATCACTACAATTGTTTCCATGCAACGTAGTTCTCCAGGCATTCAGGTACTTGATTATGCAGCTGTTTCCCTGCATTATGAGATCTAGTTGTGTTTCTTCAGGCAATATGTAATATATATATATATATATATATATATATATATATATATATATATATATATGTATATATATATATATATATATATATATATATATATATATATATATATACATGCATATATGGGTACAGGACATCACCAATGGTGTAAATAACGTGAAATACGTAAACAACAACATATTTTGAACATCTCTGCAGTGATTCCTGATGGGCCAGGGTCTTTCCCTGTCTTCATACTCTTAATTGCTTTATCTACCATGGTACTGTCAATTCGGATAGCTGGTCCCTCTGTTTGGTCGACATTCAGCAGACTCTCTTTCTCCCATTCATTCTCTTTATTGAGCAATCTTTCGTTGTGGCATCTCTAAACCTCCTTCTTCGCAGCCTCGTTTAGTGCAAGCATACCATCATCCATGCGAACAGATTTCTCTCCCACGACATCATGATTTTCTCTCACGAAACACTTCAAGTCTTTGGTCCTCACGGTGCAGAACATTGGCAAATTTTTTCTTATTTGCTTCCCCTCTGGCTAAGTAAACCTGTCTCCTAGCTTCCCTTCTAGCAGTCTGATACAACATATATAGATATAAATTAAATATATAGATATATAAATATAAATTAAATATAGAGATATTCTATTGACAATCCAATAATTTATTTATATTACAATATTACATTTAATACTATGAATATAATATATAACATAACATAATATTATATAACATAAATGATTATAAAAATCATAAAAGGCCAACAAATTGTTTAGACATATATATTTTTTCTGATCTACATAATCAGTTCCATTATGTATATAGTCACTTCAGGGTCTTTGGTTTAGAAAAAGATGAAATTCCGTGTGGAAGGACGGCTGAAGTGACTATTTATATAATGGAACTGTAATTATGTAGATCAGAAAAATATATATAAGTCAAGACAATTTGTTGGCATTTTATGGTTTTCATAATTATTTATGTTATATAATATTATGTTATGTTATATATTATATTCATAGTATTTAATGTAATATTTTAATATAAATAAATTATTGATTATCAATAGAATATCTCTATTTAATTTATCTTTTTAATTGAATTATACCAATATTTATATGGTATCCAACTGAAGTACCAGTGAATTAGATGCTTAACTCCTTTGAAGAATTTTTGTTCCTCAGTTTGTTACTTTGTATATATATATATATATATATATATATATATATATATATATATATATATATATATATATATATATATATATATATATATACACACATGTGCGCACACACAAACACACGCACGCACACACACATACACACACAGATCATCATCATCATCATGGTTTAACGTCTGTTTTCAATGCTGGCATGTGTTGGACGGTTTACTTGAGGTTTGGAAAGCCAGCAGCTGCGCCAGGCTCCAATCTGATCTGGCAATGTTTTTACAGCTGGATGCCCTTCCTAATGCCAACCATTCCAAGAGTGTAGTGGTTGCTTTTTATGTGCCACCGGCATGGGAGCCAGTCAGGGGGCACTGGCATCAGCCACATTCAGATGGTGCTTTTTACATGTCACTGGCATGGGAGCCGAACAGGGAGCACTGGCCACAGCTACAATTTTGGTTTTACATGACTGAACAGGTCTTCTCAAGCATATCATATTGCCTGACGCATCAAGGATACTTTTAAATGGACTGGACATGCAACACTGGCATTGACCATGGCTGCGATATTGGTAGTTAAGTTTATATAGGGTTCATTGCGACCTAATGTTAGTTATTTCAATTAGGAAGTTGGTAGATACCAATTTGGTTCCTATTGTTATCTTCAGGTTAAACATTTTGACATTTTAACCTCAGTATATTATTTATAACTTCTAAAAAGCATTGTGTTATCATTCCTATACACATATAGTCTTGTCTATCTGTTTTAGTTTATTTAGCAGAAACAGGTCTACAATTTTGCATGCTTCTGTAAAATTATAGCTATCCATGGAAACGTTGAATATACACTCAATTCATTGTTGTTCTGTAAAAATGGACGTCTAGACTGTGCTATAGTCTTGAGCTTGTCTGATATTGTACGTGTGATTAGATGTGATCTGTATAGATTTATGGAAGAGGGTTTTGGTGATAGATGGGTATTAAATCTTTGGTGATGGATGAATGTTAAAAAATTAGCTGATGTCAAATCAAATACTTGCATTAGTTTTTACACTTGGTCTGTTTAAACAAATTTATCAATGATGTTTTTCTATGTATTTAGTGTGGAGGACTTTATTTCTTGAGAATTGAGACTAACATTTTCTTACCATGCCTAAACCACCTTCTGTAGAACATATTAGTTTACATTTCAGCATATTTGTTAGTAGTTTAGTTGAAGGTAATGTATGTGATTCTAGGACTATGAAGCTGACCTTCATTTGGATGCTATTTGTTTTATGTATGAATTGATGTCATTAGCTCAAGGTCACTCTCCTCTGCCAGTCCATTGATCCAAATGCCTGGGAGACAACCACCAGGCATCACCCAAAGTGGCAGCATGTCATTGTCAAGGGAATGGACCAGATGGAAAATAACAAATGTCATGAGGCAAGGATAAAACATCGAAGATTCAAAGAGTGACTCAGACTTCCTTGTCCCTTGCCAACCTGTCCCTGCAATGAATGCCCCCAACTTTTCTATACTGCCCTTGCCTGAAGAGCCACCTCAGGCACTGGTACCCTTAACACCCATCAGTGGGAAGAGGTTGAATCACACACTACAGATTAACTACTTGGATATGAGTTAATACCAATGATAATGTCATTACTTAGGTTTTAGTGAGATTTTTTAACCCTTTGCAGACAGAGCCTCATTTGGAATTTCAGTGCCAAAAAGATGGAACCTTTTTCCCAAGCCCTACATGCACTTATTTTTCAAAAAAAAAAAAAATTATAAAATAAAAAGTAGATATTTACATATATAAAACTATATCTATTCTTGTAGGAAATTGAATGAACTAATACAATCTTCTTTGTCAATTGACTTTTCAGTTGATTGATCAGCCCTGTCATCTTCTAAGGGATAAGTAAGATTTTGTATGTAATAAGGTATTGCATGTGCCTACCTTATATGAACTGCTAATTGTTTCTGAACATATGAACATGTTGGATGAGTTTACTATACTCATTTATGTATGATTCTAAGGAAAATCAGTGGTGATCTAATGACCTGGAAATATGTGAAGTTAATATACAGGATGCAGTTTAACTTATAAAGAAAGAAAACTACAACCATATCAATGTAACTAAACTATGCCAAGTTAAAGGGAGTAAATTCAGGTTGGTGGAAATCAAATGGTGTACTTTCTCTTTTAACTGGAAGAAAAATAAATTCACTGGAAGGTGAAGTGTTACTCTATTGCTGGTACGTCCCTATCTGAAGATTTGAGCCATGAATAGCATATGAGCTAAATACTTACCAGTTATCCTGTACTTCTGTTGCTTACAACCTTGAACTGTACTGTATAAACTATGTTGCATATTTACTGTAAGGCAACCTTAATTTGCTAGTGAACCCAAGTATGGGTTAAACATAGGTTAAATATGAACCCAAGCATGGGTTAAACATAGTGTCACTTAGCTGTGTTTAAACAATATCCCTTGTAATTCCACAATAAGTTTTATTCATGTAATAATTTCTTCCTTTTTTACTTCTTTATTCTTCAGGGATCTTCGATCAAACAAAATAAAAAATATTGCTATTGGTACATTTTCAAATCTGAAGTTTCTGGAAACACTGTAAGTATATTTTTGAACCTTCTTTTTCCTATCTTAAGACCTTTCTTTTTTGTCTCTTCTTTCTTCCTTCTGTTTTGTTGTTGTTTTGCTATTGTTGTTGTAATGTTATGAGCTGAAATAGTGAGAGTGGTGGGGAATGGAGGTGATGAGTTGTATGTAGGATCCCTCCCATTTCTCATTGGAAGCAAGTATTGTGAGTGTGCCATGTGTGGAAGTGACAAGGAAAGATAGTGATCTCCATGTGGAGTGAAGTGTTCTCCCTGTTTCCTTCTTGTGATGTAACCTGTTGATTCTTTCTCTTGAAGTTTATGTAAAAATTGTTTTTCCCTTGGTCCATTCAATACTTGCTACAATCTGTTTTGGCTCAGAAGCAAGTGAATATGTCAGGCAAGGTAAAAATCATTAGCAATGTGATAAAACCATTTAGTGGTGAGGAAGATGTGGTTGATTGTGTGAAGAAGGTTAGGTTGGTCACAAATCTGCTGGAGATTAGCGACTGGGCAAGTTTTATGCCATTATATCTATAGTTGGCATTGTACCTAGAAATGAATGAAGAAGCCCAGCTAGATCCAGGAAGAATAGAAACCAGATTTAAAAAAAGCATTTATGGAGGAAGCATTTATGGTTTATAGTAGGCTAGAAAGAACAAGATGGAATGGGGAACGACTGGATGTGTTTCTCAACAATATCAGAAGGTTGCAGAGATTGGCTGAATACACTGGAGAACAGCTGAAGAGAACAATCAGACTGGTTTCCCTGATCACAAGTCAATAGAATTACAGCAGTTATTAGACATCAAGATCATGGTTATGAGGTATTTTGTGACTCAAGCCAGAATGTTAATGGACAAATTGGCCACAAAGCTTTGTAGCAGTGGCTGTAGTGGGGAAAGGTCCAATAAGATGGTAAACTGAGAGCACCATGAGGTTGGAAGGGGAAAGAGAATGAATACGTCCTTTGAAGAGGTATTGCTTCAGATATCATGAACCACACATGATCAAGGACTGCAAGGAGCCCAAATCAGAATCGATCTGTTACCAATGTGATAATTGTAAATGACTGCCACCATCACACAAGTAATATTGTACATTTCTGGCTATGAGAAGTATTGCCTTGCTTGGAAACAAATGAAGGATGGCAACATAACAAAGATCTGCCTTAATAAACTTAGTCCAATCAATGCAGCATGGAAAAGTTGACATTAAAACATTGACAGCAGCAGCAACAGTCTGGAGTTTTTTGTTTTTTACTATTCATTCTGGAGGGAGGGGCAATGCTTATGACTCTTCATAGGGTCACTGACACTAGTGAGAGAGAGGGAATGAGGAATGTATCCTCATACTAGAGCCCTAATTGTAACTGATTGCACACTGCTAAAGGAACTCATGAGTCAGGTGGTAGAGTCAAACTAAGCAACAGATTGCATCTACCAACCTAATTAAGTCGCTGTACGATTTGAGCTCAGAATGCAAAGTACTGGAACAAATAGTACATGACACCTCGTCGAATACTGTAATAATTTCACCAGTCCATCACCTTAACACATCTTATTTTTTTCAACCTCAGAAAGGTGAAAACTAAAGCTGATCATGGCAGGATTTGAACTCTGAATGCAAGAAACTGAGATAACTAATGCAAAGCATTTATTTTGATACTCTAACAACTGTGCTAACTTGCTGCTTATGGGCTTTTTTAGGTAGGTTAGGTTAATGTGGTCAAGATTCCTCCTGAATAACAGCTGCATATTGATGTTGCAAGATAAAGACTGGTATTTATTTGTTAATGAGCCTCTGTAAGAAGTTAAAGACTTACTTATAACAAACTTTCATAAAGTTATTAAGAACTTCAGCACTTAAAAATTCTTTGAAAGGTTATAAACACATGCTGTCGCTGAATGGAATTTTAGTTTGAAATCAAAACAAAATGTAAACTAATACATACATGCATATGTGATATACACATATGTGTAGCTATTGCATGTGCATGAAGTTTGCTGTGTGTGTGTGTATGTATGTATGTATGTATGTATGCATGTATGTATGTATGCATGTAAGTATGTATGCATGTATGCATGCATGTATGCATGTATGTATGTATGTATGTATATATGCATGCATGTGTGTGTATGTGTGTATATGTATATATATATATATATATATATACACACACACACACATATATATATGTATATATATATATACACACACACATATATATGTATATATATATATATATATATATATATATATATATATATATATACACACACATATACATATATATAAATACACACACACATACATACACATTTGTGTATATATAGCCTACACATCCAGTACATAGCAGCAGACTTGGTTTACTTTAAATTGATATACTCAACATAGAGTAATATATGGTATTTCATGTAATATATTCCATGCTTCCACTAATACCACCACCACCACCAATGCCACTACTACTACTACTACTACTACTACTACTACTACTACTACTACTACTACTACTACTCGATGTAGGTCTAGTATTCATGCCTGAAGTATAATTGTGAAAGTTATCTATGAGAATTTGAAACTCTAATAGTTTTCTAGAAATTAAAAGAAAGGAAGAAAGAAATAAAGAGCACACTACAATAAAAAATAAACAAGAAACAAAACAAATATAAAAAAAACAAATGTTCTGTACCATACTGAACTATATATAAGTTGGAATATATAACTTGAAATTTTATTAGGGTGCAACTATTTTATTCCTTTAGATTCTGTGAACTACGTTGGAAAAAATCTGGTTTTTTACTGATAAGAATACCACTCAAGCACTTCTATAAACAAATGCAATTCCCAATGTTTTCTTCAGTTATCTGTATCAATTAAGAAAAGAGACAAATAGAAGTGAAATGGCTAAGTATTGGAAAACTAGCTCACATGACTTTGAGTTCAAATTTATTGCAGACAATTTTTTTTCTTTCTTTCCAAGAGAAAGAATGCCCTTATATCTACATTATCTCATTTTGTCTAGTTTTAACAAAGACCATGTGAGATTTTTCTTTGGAATGAATTGGCGTCTTTTCCAAGTGAAAAGCTGCCTCTCATTTGCTTAACACCATGAAACTACAGCTAAGCTCTTAACTGTTAAGTTTCCTTGAATCCCTTGAAATTCCTGGATGTATTTTTATATTTATGAATAGGATAATGTTTCATCCACCACTTTGAGACCTTCCATTATCCATTACACTGTGTAACATGATTTTTGTCCTTGGGTAGCAAATGTTATTTCCTATTTGCTTACCCCTAGAAAGTATGAAAAATGGTTAATATTTCCTTCAAACTTTCTTTTTGTTACATTTATTCAAACCCCAAAAAATCCCTCTCAATACATGGGGATGATGCTCCCTTACTACTCCTGCTCATGATCAGAGATGTACAAATTGTCAACCAAAGAACATCCCCAAGTGGTAAAGATCAAATATTTGACAAGCAAATCTGTGGTATTGAGTAGAATATTTACTATAACGATATTTCTGCTTCAGCATCTCAGGGTTGAATTTGTCTGAAATGTAATGGAAAATAGGTCAGTTTGAAAACATTGGTGTTCAGGTCAGAAAAACAGAGGCTGAAAGGAATAGTAATAATTTTCTTTGGTTTCTAGACAGAAGCAAATAAGAAATAGCACTTACTAATTGAAGACCAAAGAAAAACTAAAAATGTTGTTACATAGTATTATGAATTGACTCAGTATGCTTCCCAAAACTCATATAATTTCTAAACAGTCTAATGTATCAACCTGTTTTATAGATAAGCTCTTAATCCCAGTTACTTTTCAATCATTTTCTTATCAACAAGTTGTGTCCTTTCTCCTTTTATCCTACTGCTATTACTTGGCTGATGTCCTTTCAATTTGCTGACTTGATATAGCTCAAACTAAACACATAGGTCCCAGTTACTTCTTTGCTTACTATTTGTACCTCTTTAGCCTTCGTCCTTAAATAAGTACAACCAATCCTTTCTCTTGGCCTACGTTTTAAACAATTAACTTGTAGCTTTCAAACTGAACATATACTCGTTTTTAATGTTACTAAACTTTTTCTTGGATAGCTTAGAAGACAATGGGTCATGACTTTTCTTTACTGATTAAATAATATTTAATGATGCAAACACAAACGTGGCTGTGTGGTAAGAAGTTTGCTTCCCAATTACCTGGTTCTGGGTTCAGTCTCACTGCATGACTCTTTGGACAAGTGTTTTTTTAACTTTAGCCTTGGGCTAACCAAAGTCTCATGAGTGGATTTGGTAAACTGAAACTGTAAGAAGCCTGTTGCATATGTGTGTGTGTGTGTCTTTGTGTCTGTGTTTTCCCATCCACTGTTGGAGTGTTAGCAGTTCAGCAAAAGAGACTGAAATAATAAGTACCAGGCTTTAAAAAAGAAAATAAGAACTGGGGCTGATTCATTTGACTAAAAGTTCTTCAAGGTGGTGCCCCAGTGTGGCCACAGTCTAATGACTGAAACAAGTAAATGATGAAACGTAATAGATATATAATATTATATTATACTTTTGCTTAGATATAGTGATACTAATAACCAGTTGTAAGAACTTAATGTACTTATGTTTCAGAGCAGTGTTTTCCAACTTTTTTTTTCCAGTGCCTCACTTTTTAATAACAAAAAATTTGGTGCCCATCGACATTTTTGTTTTTTTTAATACAGAAATACGATTTTTAATTCAATTACCTGGCTAACAGATACCTCAACTCATTTAGTGAGAACCGTGTGCCTAGTGTATATGGCACAGATCCTTGATCTGAGAAGACAATTTGGTTAACTTCAGCCGTAAATTGCCACATTTTGTAATTTCAAGCCAGTTTCTCTTGGTTTCCAGTAAATTATCAACTGCACTGAATCCACATTTGACCAAACAAGATGAAGGAAAATGAGTCAATAGTTTTCTTCTCGTCACATAGCCACATATTTGTCCCTTTCAATTTAAACAAAGTCTTCACTGATTCATCATGACGCGATTCTGATAACTCTTCATGGTATTAAACTGCAGCATCAGAAACGTCAATCAGCAGTGGTTGAGTTAACCAAGAGGAAAAATTCATTGCCTTCACAAAATCTGTCATTGAAGTCCTTTATTGAGTATTCAAGTGGTCAATAATTATGGTGGCAGCATCATTCGTTATCTCACATTTACTCAACCAGTATAATTAACTGAAATTTCTTTTGGAAACATCTTTTTGACATATTAAATCCAAAAATCTTTGCTTCCACACCAACAAGCGTCATGTTTGCACCTTGGAGTTGTTTATTCAAGTTTCCAAGTTTCTCGAAGATGTCTGTCAAATAACTGACAAATGCTTTTCCATCCATTGTTGACAGCATTTTCGCTTCACATTTATCACTGAGTAAATGTTAAGATGATCAAATAATTCCTTGAACCTTTTTAAGCTATTTCCACTTGATATCCACCTTACTTCTGTATGAAGCAATAATCGGACATACTTGGCACTTTGGTTTACACAAGACTGCTTAAAAAGATGTTCGGCTTTGGGATTTGCATGGTTTATATGTCTTGTGAAACATGCCTGGTTTAATGTCTTGTGAAAACTATGAGATTGCACCTGGAAATTCCTTCTAAAGGTGCAGGCCTGGGCATGATTTTTTTTTTTTATAGAAGACCAGCAATTGCTTGCACATGCAAGTCTTACTTCTTTATGTCACCAATGCTGTCTGAGAGAAAAATAAGAATTGATACATCATAGCACCAATGTTGTTGCAAGACAGTGCTGACAAAATCCAGAGAGTTGAGCAGTTTCTGCAAGGCAACATGTGCTGCTTTTTAAAATTTCTGTTAAATAACACCCTAGAATGACCCTTTGTTGTGTTTCTCATTCTGACAGGATGTGCCATTGTTTTCTCTCCTTTGAAGAAGAATTTTATCTGAAACATTGGAAACATCCCCTTACTACAACATATCAACTTAAATAATTTTACTCTATCCAAATAAATATGATTTTTAACAACACAGACCAGCAACTGTCCCTTTAGATTCTATTTTCCCTACACACATGCACACACACACACACACGTATGTGTGTGTGTTTCTGTGAAAGGCACATGGTTTATTGATTTGGACAGTGGTTCTCATCCTGGGTTCATATGGCCCTTAGGGGCTCATATAAAAATTTTTGTTAAAATTTATATGCAAAATATTGCTTATACTCCTACAATACACAAAATATTTTAATTTTTGTGTATGATTCCTAATAATATTTAATCATAAAGATACAGTAAGTTTTTTTTTTATATACATCAAATGGCTATGGAGGTCCAGTAGAGTAAAACAAGAATCAAAGGGGCCCATTGGCAAATAATTGTTGAGAACCAATGGTTTAGAATTTTGCATTCATGATCATAAGATTGCGGTTTCAATTCTTAGACTATACAGTACTTTGAGTTCTTAAGCAAACCACTTCATTTCACATTGCTCCAGTCCACTCAGCTGGCAAAAATGAGTAATATTGCAATGAACCAATGTCCCATTTATGTGGGGATTATATTTACCACAGGTGGCCTTGTGACCCTTATAGCCCAGGAAGGACTTTTGAACGTTTTGACACAAATACATACATACACATGTGTTCAAGGGGATGCTGAAAAGTTCTTGGCTTTGGGTTAAAGAAAATACAGGAGGTTCAGTTAATTATGAATTTATTCAACCTTAGATTCCCTCTATTTCCCTCTCAGACTCACACACTTATTGCAGCAGTCCTTCAATTTTTCTAAGCCCTGTAAAAGAATTCAGAATTTTGGGCCTCCAACCAGACCTTTCACAATACCCTTAAAGCCAGAAACTTCTTAGCACACCCTCGTATATGACAAAGAAAGTCAGGTATTTAGGCAGCAGCATCTAGACATCCTAGGTGTTGCTTGAGTGTAACTTTAGTGTTACACTTTATTTAACTACTAACCATCTGTTCTAAATAATCTAATATTTCTTTATGGTAAGGTAGTAAGTTGGCTGAATCATTAGCACACTGGGCAAAATGCTTAGCAGCATTTCATCCATCTTTATGTTCTGAGTTCAAATTCCACCAAGGTCAACTTTGCCTTTCATCTCTTTGGGGTTGATAAGATAAGTACCAGTCAAGCACTGGGGTCAATGTACTTGACTTACTCTCTCTCTGAAATTATTGGCCTTGTGTCAAAACCTGAAGCCAATATATTTACTTGGTAAGGCAGTGTGGTGGTAGAATTTTAGCTTGCTGTGCAGAATTTAGCGGTATTTTGTCTGTCTTTACATTCCAAGTTCAGATCTCATCGAGATTGACTTTACCTTTCAGGGTCAACAAAAATGAGTACCAGTCAAGCATTGGGGTTGATGTAATCAACTTACTCCTTCCCCAAAATTGCTGGCTTTGTGCCAAAGTTTGAAACCAATATTTCCTTATGGTGTATTTTCATACTCTACTATGAAATTTACTGTGTGATGAGATAAATTTGTAATCGGTGATCAATCTAATGTGTATTAAAGATGCACTAAACAACATGCTGTGACAAACTAAACAAAAATGCAACTGTGAATGCATTAGGTTTAGCACATCCTGTTATTTTGTGTGTTTGAGAGAGAGAGAGTGTGTGTGTGTGTGTATGAAAAGTAGGTGGAATTCTAAGAGAAAAGGGAAATACTAGTGGAGTTGATTTAAATAACAGTCTTTTGTAATAGAACACTTCAATGGTTATTATGAGAGTAACACTGTTATGTTTTAGTCTTAGACGATTACATATGAAAAATTGCTATGCCAGGATTGTGTGAATTTAGGGCATAAAAGTCTTTTATAGCCTTATTCGTTTTCACTTAAGATTTTTAATATGTTATACATGATACATCATGCATATATGTGTTAATGTAAGAACATATTCTATTGCATAACTTCTCTCATATACATTGTCACACACATACAATCATACACACATATTCCTGTTCTATCATTATAACTATTATTGTTTCATATGCAGACATTTTATTTATCTCTCATACACACATACATATACACTTTATTTCACACATTCAGACACTACTTAAAATTTACGTCTACAGGGTGTCCTAAAATTAAGGCAACCAACTTATTCCAATTTTGCCAAAGCAAAATATTGTTATATTTTGGGTCCGAGTGTTGCAATGCAATGGTAAAGTAAACACAATTATGACACTACCACATTTACTCAACATGACCTCCTCTGTTTTGAATCAGCCTTAAGTCTAGGTGCAAATGCTTCACACAGGGCATGCAACTGTTCTTGCAGAATTGAAGCCCATTCCTGATGCAGTTTTGCCTTCAGAATGTCATGTGAAGCATGAGGAGTGCTCAAGACTCTCATCTTCAAAGTGGACCAAACAGAAACATTCAATGGGTTGAGGCCGGGACTTCTTGAGGTCCATACATCCTTGACTATGATCAACAGAATGTTTTTCTGAATCCAGTGTTGTGTCTGTTTGGAGCTGTGGGATGGTGCTGAATCCTGTTGGAGGCTTGAATGTGTGCCTTGAAAGTACTCATTCAGCTTGTCACTAAATGTATTGCTGGGTGTTAATTTTAACACACACGTGACACAAAAACGAGGGGAGATCTTCCAGTGGTTGTCACAGCTACCCAAACCATAAATGACTGTGGATTTTGATGTTGATTTACGAGTCCACCCTCAACTGAACCAGATACACTCCAAAGTCGATCAATCTAATGGTTTATTGTCCATTTGATGTCAAATTTCTTTTCATCAGTGAACACAAAGTTGGGCAGCATGCCTTCAGTAATCTGACACAGGATAAGATGACTTCTCTCCAGTCTCATAGCCTTATAATCCTGTGTGAGCTCATGATGGTGGATCATCTTGTAAGGGTAGGTCTTGACATCCTTCTTCAGCACTCGATACATCGATGTTTGGCTTATTTTTGCTGTGGCTGCTAGTTTTCTGATGGAATGATGAGGATTTTGCCATAACTTTTCTCTGGTACTTTTGATAAACTGAGGAATCTGCACATTTCTTTTCAGCCAATTCCAGGTTGATTGGTTGTGGAACCAGTCTCTTGAAATTTCCTGACAATTTCCCAGGCTGTTGTTTGGTTAATTTTAAGCTTTTTCGCTATAGCTGTATTACTTTCACCTCCTTTGTAGAGAGTTATGATTGTATTTTAATCTATAACTTAATTTATAAATCTGAATTTATTTAGTCTGAAATAAAAAGACACACTAATCTTTTATAATGATGTATAATTTTCATATCCTATCACATTCATTGATAGTTATTAAAGCCTGAAACTTTGGTTGCCTTAATTTCAGGATACCCTGTATACCTATATGCACATACTTCCTTACTCTTTGTTCCTCTCAAATATACATGCAACATGCAGCACTTGTATACATATACATGTACACATGCTTACAGGCACACTTACATATACATTTATGCATACATGCATATGTCCATCTCAAAATACATCAGAGATGCATTGTGAAGCAGAATTTCACCAAAGTGTTCTATAAACTAGATTTTGAGAAATATAAACTAATTTAATGATCTGTAGACTAACATTAATTAAAAAACAACTCAAGGCATATTTATTTTAATATATATGTTTTAAATTGTTTTTCTTTTTTCAATTCAGTTTATCTATAGAACATTTGTTCCCAACCTTTTTTTGCACCACACACCAATGTTATATAAGCATTTTTCCATTGACCAGGGGATCACACAAGTGCATCATACACATTTTAATTATTGCATATATAATATATAGTTGCTGGGTTTTGGTTCGAAATTGGTGATGTAGTTTCTTTCATTATTGGAAAGGGAGATGTAATGTTTTGAAACCAGGTTATTAACCTTCAAATGCTCCATGGCCCAGTAATGACTTGTGACCTGGTGGTTGAGGACCCTTGTTATGAACATCTCACACACACACACACACACACACACACACACACACACACACACACACACCCGTGCATGCACGCACACATATATCAACAATTTTA
Source organism: Octopus bimaculoides (assembly GCF_046866305.1). NCBI lineage: Eukaryota > Metazoa > Mollusca > Cephalopoda > Octopoda > Octopodidae > Octopus > Octopus bimaculoides. The sequence goes on along the minus strand of NC_142931.1, from coordinate 59,221,341 downwards.
CCAAAACTTTTGTCAAACAAAACCATTTGACAAGACAATTAAGATAACAAAAGATCTTTTATGCGCTATGTGCTTGTTCAACACACCAAGTATAGCAGCTAAAAAACAGGTTGCACACAATAGATAATGTAGCCATAAATATACAAAAAGATGGAGTAGTTAAGAATAGAATGCCCTTGATCATAAGTTTTACTTAATTAGTTCTACCCTGGGTGATACAACAACAATTGATATGGCAATAAATCATGCAATGAAGCAAGTAGTCTACCTGGAAAACATGGGATTTTAGCTCTTCACAATGACTCTGGTTCTTGAGTGGTTTAGAGTTTGTGAGTGCAGCAGCTCTTAGTTATTACCAGTGACCTGTAGTTTTCTGCTGCAGTCATCTAGTTGCTGTCAATGTCCTGCATGCAATTCTCAGCTGCAACCTCTATTTCCTGGGAGTGGCTTCTCACTCTGTTCTGTTACAACTTCTAATCATTGGTAGTGGCAGTAAACAATAATCTTCTGTAGTTTAATAAACTTTAATCACGTAGCAATCCTCCCAGCATATTGTGTGTGTGTGTGTATGTGTGTGTGATGGGGTGCGTTTTAGGGGGGAGTTAGTGTTGAAGATGTTGCACATGTGGTTATGAGGTTGTGGATTTTGATTCCTTGTTTGAGTGATGCATTGTCCCCTTAACAAGGTTCTTGATTTTGTATTGCTCTAGTCCACTCAACTGCAAAATGGGTACCAGCTGAATGAGTGCTTGTGCAGCTTTCTCCCCCCCCCCCCAACACTAAGTCAAGGGTGGGGTGGGCAGGCCAAATGAGTGCCTGTGTCTGTTTTTTACTACATACACACACCTAAAATGGTTAGGGGAAGCATGATACATGCCTTACGTCATACTCATTTGCAAGTGATAGCTGTAAAGTTAATTTGTAAGTGGAAATACTTCCAAATACAACATAACAACAGCTACTCCCTTATTGTCATTTTATATCAGTTTTACCATACTGACATGGGTTGGGTCTTGTCATTTGTCAAAGCCAATATCATCTTACGCAAACACATAGCCACAGAGAAAATTAGTCAGTTTTATTGCTGTGTATGCCTCATAGTATGGACTGGGTGCATTTTATCATGTCACTGTGGCTACAAAGATTGTGATATTCAGGAGAACACACTTGTATATATCTTATATCTTTTATTTTTTATTTGTTATAGTCATTGGCTGCTACTGTGCTGGGGCACTGCCATGAAGGGTTTTAATCAAACAAATCAATCCTAGGCCTTATTTATTTGAATGGTGATCCTTTCTACTCTAGGCACAAGGCCTGAAATTTTTGGGAAGGACTAGTTGATTACATCACCCCCAGTGTTTAACTAGTACATATTGTGTTGACTCTGAAAGGATGAAGGGTAAAGTGAACCATGGTGGAATTTGAACTCAGAACATAAAGCCCCCAAAAATTAAGAAATGTCACAAAGAATTTTGTCCAGTGCCCTAATGATTTTGCCAGCTCACCACACACACACACGTGTGTGTGTGTGTGTGTGTGTGTGTGTGTGTGGTTTACTGTTACATTATTGGTGGGTTCAATAAATGAAGTACTCCATCTTGTGAGAGATAAATATCATTTAATATACATAGTAGCTTAAATACAAGCTACTATTAGTTTTGTGCTGTGAAAACAGTAAACTGGCAAATCTATATATCGTACCTTGTGCTTCCAAGCAAACCTTCATGCTCAAATATGCAAAACCATGAGTCAGAAAAAATTAGGCACTCATATACAAGGTGGTATCAAAAATTTCTCAGACCAGATCTGTAGCATGCCAACAGATGGCAGCACATGATTGTGTGTTGAAGTGAGAGCTAGCAGTGACCTTCATGAGGCAGTGTACTGTGCGACATCACTGTGTTTACTTAGTAAGTTATAAAATTTGTGTTTTTGTGGTCACATGTATGCTGTAGCCTGCGATTTTTGTCATGGACAGGAAAATGAAACAAACAGCCAGCGTCAAATTTTGCATTAAACTCGGGAAGTCTGCTACAGGGACATTGAGCATGCTTCGGCAAGCTTATGGTGATGAGCCAATAGGTCATACACAATGTCTCAAGTGGCATGGATGCTTTAAAAGTAGAAGAATGTCACCAGAAGATGATGAATTATCTGGAAAACCTGCCACAAATGTCACCCCCAGAAATCTGGAGAAAATCATCAGCTTATGCATGAAGATCATCAGAGGATAACACTGGTCAACACGATTTTTGGTGCCAAGAAACAAAACGTATTTTTTAGTTAATATGATGGTGCTGATTCTGAAAATGACCTTAGTTTTTCATGGTTAGCTACCGTTTTTGCTGTACTGAAATTGCTCATTTTTGGAAAAAAGATCAATTTACAATCTTGGCTGATTGCAAAATTTAGTAGAAACCCATGAATTTTCAGGTAGGCCGAGCAATTTATGTCAGCCACCTGAAATAAACTATTTTTATAAGGAAAAGTGTGTTTCTAAGTCAAAACTTTTAAAATAGAAGTACCAAATTTTTCCAGTTTATTGCCAAAATTCAAATTAACTGATGAACTTTATCAGTAATACACTTTCGTAAACCTGATAATTAAGGTGATATCAAAAAATGGAACACTAAAATCTTCTGTTTGATATTCATAAATTTATCCCATCACTTTTATCCCTTCGATACGGAAGGAAACCAAGCACATTAAGAGCTTTTGTTTTCACAGCTGGAAAAAAAACATCCCAATTGAATGCACCTATTCCATTGTACATGATGAACATCATGAAAATGGTTTCACCATAACATCTGCCCTCCAAGGCAGATGTTATGGGATTACGAAGATACGAAGTAGAATCAGCGTAACGACTCTTTCCGTCTTTTGTTATTGACAGTTTTACAAGTCTTTCTGTAGGACATTAGGAAAGATCAAATTACCTAAATGTGAACACAGAAAGTGTAATATAAATACTCAACCAACTCATGTTCTTTTTCAATCATAGAGATAGATATCAAATAACATGGTTTCAACAAGGGGATGCAAAAATGATCCCAACTTATTTTACTATACACGCGGTGAGTTCACACTGAAAACCAACAGGAAACCGATATCTAACTTTTACAAGGAAGCCTATTGTGCTTACTTTCACGTCGAGCTTGGTGATCAGGACAAATCATAGGCCCCTCACATTGTTTGCAAGACATGTTTGGAACACATGAGACAGTGGACTTCAAGTACTTGAAAATCACTGAGATTCGCTATTCCTATGATCTGGCATGAGCCAAAGAGCCACTCAGATGAATGTTATTTCTGCTCAGTTAGTGTTGCAGGACTGAATCAAAAGAAACACAGATCTATCAACTATCCTAGTCTTCATTCTGCTATTCGACCAGTGCCACATTCATATGATTTGCCAATCCCAGTTTTTCATGAAAATTTGTTGAAACTTGTTGAAAGTGACGCATCTGATACTGATGTAAATGAGAGACACAGCGAAAATGATCCTGACTATGTTCCTGAAACCGTGCCAGAGCCGTTTAACCAAAATGATCTGAATGATTCGGTTCTTGACTTAAATCTAAGCAAAGAATCAGAACTTTTGGCCTCTAGGCTCAATGAAAAACACCTGTTTGTAAAAGTACAAAGGTAACATTCTATCAAAATAGGGATGCCAAATTTGTACCATTCCTTAATGAGAACATGGATCTTGTTCATTGCAATGACGTTGAAAGCATTCTTCTTTGACTAGACATCTACAAATACGATCCTGATGAATGGAGATTGTTCATTGATAGTTCAAAGTCAAAAACTCAAAGCAGGATTGTTTGATGGTCCTGATATCAGGAAACTCATTAAGGATGATGAATTTGTTAATTCAACGAATGACTTGGAATTACGAGCTTGGACATCGTTTTTTGACGTGGTGAAAAACTTCTTAGGCAATTGCCGGGCCGAGAATTACAAGGAGTTAGTGGAAAAGCTGTTGAAAAGTCTACAGGACATATGCACTAATATGAGTATTAAGGTTCATTTTTTTACATAGCCATCTAGATAGATTTCCAGATAATTGCGGCGATGTGAGTGATGAGTAACGAGAATGATTCCATCAGGATATCAAAACAATGGAAGAGTGCTACCAGGGACGGTGGGACAAATGACAGTAGTCAGATGGCTGACTACTGCTGGAGTACCAAAAGGGACTTAAATAACATTGAACATGATAAACAATCAAGAAAGAGAAATTTTTTACCATAGTTTTTATGTTCACAAAGGTTATATTTCAGCTGTTAGTTTATTTAATGATTTGATGAAAATATTTGTTGGTCTTGGTATATTCAATCATGTTATCTTCAAAGACTTAGGATCTGATGTTATTGCAAAAATAGTATTCCCCAATAAGCAAACCAATGTTTGTTGGTTTAAATATGAATTGAGCGGTTTCTACGATTTTACTTTGAGAAATATTACCATCGATCAATATTAAATATGCAGAAAACAAATGAAAAATGCTTTTTTTCCCAAAAATGAGGCATTTCTGTGCAGCAAAAACAGTAGCTAACCAAGAAAAAGTAAGGTCATTTTCAGATTCAGTGCCTTCAAATTAGCTAAAAAAAGATGTTTGGTGTCTCCAGACCATTTCAAAATTTTTTTTTTTGACCCATGTAATCAATGATGTTTTGAAGTGTTTAAAGGAGGACATTGAGTGAAAGCAACTGGATCTGTGGAGTGTGAAGAATTGGATTCTTCACGGCAACGCACCCTGTCACTGAGCTCTCCTCACTCATGTGTTTCTTACCAAAAACAACATGGTATCACTTCTGCACCTGCCCTATTCACCAGATTTAGCACCTGCAAACTTTCATCTCTTTCCCAAAATGAAAATGCAGCTCAAAAGTCACCATTTTAATTCCATTGTTGAGATCAAGAGCAAAGCGCAGAAGGTCCTCCACTCATGGAAACGACTTTCAGGCAAGATTCTAAGTCGCAGGAATGCTGGGACCAGTGAATTGCTGTGCAAGGTGGCTATTTTGGAAGAGATGATGTTAAAACTAAAGTAAATAAATTAAACATAACTAGTTCAGAAACTTTTTGATACCACCTCGGATTTATCAGTAGAATGGGTACATTAATAATAGTGTACTGTATTATAGATCCACTACAGCTGAGCTGACCAATTGGTTTCACACATCAGGAAATCAGGTGATTATCTAATAACCACGCTCATCAGAGATGGATGGTATGGAAATATTTGCAAATGCAACATAGCAACCATACCAGCCAACTAATTTATTTGCAAGTGTATGTCTGTGTGTATGTATGAGTCTATGTATATATGTGTATGTGAGTGTGTGTGTGTATAGAGAGGTACCTGTGAATCTGTAAAATGGAAGATTCATTAGTTTTCTCAGTACAGATGTATCGCAGGTTTTTAAACTCTTGCAATTCACCTCTAGTTCTAAAAAACATTTCCTCCTTTTGCTCTGTTCAGTTACTGAATCTGCTAGAAATAGCAGCCAAATCTCCCTCAAATCACATATTAAATAAAGAATACATAGGACATTAGTTCTTTCTAGATAACCCTAAAATGATGAGAATATCTTCTATCAGCGCTTTGAGTTGACCAATGCTTTTGTATATTTGATAAATAGAAATTTTACAGAAACCTATGGTATGTGTTATATATGGCATGCATGTGAGGGGAGGGGTGCTTATGTGTCTTTTATCTTATATCTTTTGCTTGTTTCAGTTATTTAATTGTGGCCATGCTGGGGCACGACCTTGAAAGGTTTTAGTCAAACAAATGAACCCCAGGATATATTTTTTTAATGCCTAGTACTTATTCTATCGATCACCTTTGCTGAACCACTATGTTACAGAGACATAGATACACTACATTGGTTGTTAAGTAGTGGTGGTGGAGGATAAACACACACACACACATAATATATATATATATATGTGTGTGTGTGTATATATATATATATATACATATATATATATATATATATATGTGTGTGTGTGTGTGTATATATATATATATGACAGGCTTCTTTCAGTTTCTGTCTCCCAAATTCACTCACAAGGCTTTGGTTGATCCAAGGTTATAGTAGAAGGCACTTACCCAAGGTGCCATACAGTTGGACTGAACCTGGAACCATGTGTTTGGGAAGCAAACTTTTTAAAACACAGCCATGCCTTACAAAGTTTCTCAAATGTAAATGTAGCTATAAATTATCACCCATACATTGATATATGTATGTGAATGTGCGTGCGTGCGTGTGTGTGTGTGTGTGTGTGTGTGTGTGTGTGTGTGTGTGTGTGTGTGTGAATGTGTTTGTGATGTGAAAGGTATACTTTTCAATAAGAAAGTTGTTAATTAACTGGTGCATTAAACAAAATGAATTATTCTGCTCAAGTTGCAATCACGCCCTTGCCACTCTCTTCATCATATAAATGCAATGAGTCAGTGACTGGCCATTCAGAAACCTGAAACCAACAACACCATTTCTCACAAAACGCAGGATATCTTTTATTTTTTATTTTTTCTTTGGTTTGTTTCAGTTATTGGACTGTGATCATGCTGGGGCACCACCTTGAAGAGTTCAGTGCTTATTTTCTAAAGCTTGGCTCTAACAGGCTCTTTTTCCAAACCACTAAGTTATGAGGACATAAACAAACCAACTCCAGTGATCAAGCAGTGGTGGGACACACACACATATGCACGCACACGCGCACACACGCACACACACATATGGCAAGCTTGTTTCAGTTGCCATCTACCAAATCTACTCACAAAGCTTTGGTTGTCCTCATGACTATACTAGTAGCCCTTGGGAGGATTCTACTGTCTACTGCAGGCACCTAAAGATCAGTTGTTGGCATTAAACTGGGAAATATATGAAACCAATCATCTAAATTTTCATTTGAACAAAAACAGCTAACAGTCACACAGACTTTTATCATTCTCTGTTAGAGCTAACAAATTTACCATTTCTTTGTCCAGGTTATTGAATCATAATGAAATTGATGTCCTCACCAGAAATGCTTTTGTCGGATTACCTTCTCTTCGAGAATTGTAAGTAAAACCAATTTCTTCTGTAGTTATTTTGTACATTAATCCTTTAGCATTTAAAGTGGCCATATCAGACACCAAATTTTTATCTGTTTTATGTTCAAATTAGCCGAATCCATCCTCTTACACCTACCCTACAATGTCATTCTAAAAATAAATCGTCACATCGTCAAAATATCAAATATACAAGGTAATACATGATTAACTTGAAATGATGTAAATTAATAAGTATTACACTGTGTAACATGACTTTTGTCCTTGGGTAGTAATTGTTATTTCCTATTTTGTTACCCCTGGAAGGTATGAAAAATAGCTAATATTTCCTTCAAATATTGCTTTTCTTACATTTATTCAAACCTCAAAGAATCCCTCTCAATACATGGCAATGATGTTCCCCCACTACTCTTGCTCATGATCGGAGATGCACGTATTGTCAGCCACTAAGGGACATGCTCAAGTGGTGAAGGTCAAGCAACTGACAAGCAAATCTGTGGTATTGAGTAAAATATTTACTATAATGATATTTCTGTTTCAGCAGCTCAGGGCTGAATTTGTAATAGAAAATAGGTCAGTTTGGAAACATTGATGTCCAGGTTATAAAAGCAAAGTTTGAAAGAAATAGTAGTCATTTCCTTTGATTTCTAGATAGAAGCAAGTAGGAAGTAACACTTACTGAATGCTAAAGAGTTAAAGAGGTTTTCTTATTTCTTGCTTTGCACTTATTGATCAGTTTTAATATCTGATACAAAGAAGAAGTGACGAATCATTGGAAAATGTAATGTGTCAGATTGTCTCATTATTTTCTTAACATTATTTTCTTCTTAATTCTGTGTCACTAATTATTAAATGCAAGAGGGTGTGGTTAAGAAGTTCACTTCATAACTGCATAGTTCTGAGTTTGATCCCACAGCAAGGCAGGGATCTCAGACTTCTACCATAGCTTCAAGTAGCAAGTTAAATTTGGCAGATTGAAATGGCAGAGATTTATTAACTCTTAGATCCTTGCCTTTGGATTTCAGATCTTTGCGGTCTTTGTTGAGCTACCCTTGGCAAAACACACACACGCACGCACGCACGCGCACACACACACACACACACACACACACACACACACACACACACACACACACACACACACAGGGCCTCTATCAGTTTCCATCTACCAAATGTACTTGCAAGGCCTTGGTCAGCCCAAGGCTATAGTAGAAGACACTTGCCCAAAGTGGCACACAATGGGACTGAGCCCAGAACCATGTGGCTGGGAGGCAAGCTTTTTACCACATATCCACTCCTATGCCTAATATTAATATTTGTTTTTACGCATATCATCATCGTCGTTATCATCATCTTCATCACTATCATCACCATCTAATATTCACTTATCCATACTTGCATGGGATCAGATGGATGATATATTTATATAGTAGTTGAGGGTGAATGCATTTTGCTCTATCAGACTGATTGGATGAAACACTGTCAAGGGTTTTCGTCAGCTGCACAACACAAGGGTAGTGAAGTCTGAAATTATGACACTCTTGTCAGTATTCCATGGCTATATTAAACACAAACATAAATAATTAATAATAGGTATAATATGACTATAAATAGAAATTATATAAATATTTTCTTTTAATATCCATATTTAAGTAATTTAGCTTGTTAGTGACATGTGTGTATATGGTGTGTGTGTGTATATATGGTGTGTGTGTGTGTATATGGTGTGTGTGTGTATATATGGTGTGTGTGTGTGTATATATATAAAGGGTGCAATGGATAAATTGTCACCATTTTATATTTTTTATTTCATGCATATGCATTGTTTGTTTTTGATTTTGTCAACTACACAGTATAGTAGAGTCAGTTCAGTACTGTCTGTGAGAAAAACAGCACCATGATGCAATTCTCTCTGCCAGAAATTTGGAAACAACATGTACTGCTTGACATTCACACTGGAAGCTCCAATATGAACATTCCAGAGTGTTTGGGTGTCAATCTGAGGGCAGTGAAAATCTGAGGACATGTACTGAGAGTGATAAAAATCAAACAGCCAGTCAACATCATGGTGTTTGGAGTGATCACTAGTGATGGCGATGTTATACCTCCATTCATCTTCTCACACAGCCTCAGACTCAACATGGAGGCCTACATCAAGGAGGAGGTAGTGCTATCCTTGGTCAAGAGGGTGGCTGCTGGAAAACCCTATGTCTGGCAACAGAACTCTGCACCATGCCACACAAGCAGGAGAACCCAGTCATGGCTGTCAGACAATTTCTGTGACCACATCACCCCTAAAATCTAGCCCCCTAACTCTCCAGATTGCGACCCTTTGAGTCAACTGTGGGGCACGGTTGAGCGAGAGACCAACAAAAATTCCTTGTAACACCATGAAGGCAAGGTTTATGGCAGCATTCACCAACTTAAACAAGGAGACTGTCCAGAAGAGATGCAGGAGATTCCGAAGTCATCTGGCAGCTGTGGTTGAAGCCAATGGTGGTTTTACTGAATAAACTCACTCATTAGTATTTCAAGATATTTTTATGTAATTTTGGTAAATATATCTGTTAAAATGAGATGTCAGTGTTTTTTGCATAATTTAGACAACAGTTTCTTCACCACACACTACAAGATGGTATCAAAAGGTTCCTGGACCAGTTCTGTAGCACGTCAACAGATGGCAGCACACAGTTGTATACACAGTGACACTTAGCAGTGACCTTCATGAGGCAGTGTGCTGAGTGACATTGTTGTGTTTACTTTGTAAGTTGTGAAATTTGTGTTTTTGTATTCATGTGTATACTGTAGTCTATGACTTTTGTCATGGACAGGAAGTTGGAACAAAGACCCAACTTGAAATTTTGTGTCAAACATGGGAAATCTGCAACAGGGGATATTGAGCATGCTTCAGCAAGCTTACAAGGATGAGGCAATGGGTCGTATGCAATATTTTGAGTGGCAGGTGGGGAGGGCTTCAAAATGGAAGACGATGACCGATCTGGAAGACCTGCCATGAGCATCACTCCTAGAAATGTGGAGGAAATTCATCAGCTTGTGCATGGGGATCATTGGAGGACAATGAATGACATTTTGAAGTATTTGAGGGAAGACATTCGGTGAAAGCAACCGGATCTGTGGAGCATGAAGAATCACGACGACAATTCATCCTGTCACCAAGCTCTCCTCATTTGTGAGTTTGTAGCCAAAAACAACATAGTATCACTTCCACACCTACCCTGTTCACCAGATTTAACACCTGTGGACTTCCGTCTCTTCTCCAAGATGAAAATGCAGCTCAAAAGTTGCTGTTTTAATACCATTGTTGAGATCCAGGTTGGTACCACATAAAGGCACACACTATACTCTGTAAAGTGGTTGGCATTAGGAAGGGCATCCATCAATAGAAACCACACCAAAACAGACACATGGAGCCCACACATCTCCCTAGCTGGGCAGCCCCCATCAAATCATCCAACCCATGCCAGCATGGAGAACAGACACTAAGAAATGATGATGATGATGATGATGTTCTATTGCATTCTTATCAAGCATAAAACTAAAAACAATGTTATCAATTGTCTGTTGTTTCTAAGTTTCTTATTAATTTTTAAATATTATATGTGTGTATAATGAAACACACTCACACACACATACACACACACATACACACACACCTACATATATATATGTGTGCCCATTAAATAATATATATATATATATATATATATATATATAACTTTATTTTTAATGTCTTTCATTCATTGGACTAATGGACTATGACCCTTTGGTGGAGGAGCCTCCTTGAAGGGTTTTAGTTCAATAAAATGCCCCTAGTACTTATGTTTTATTATTTTTTTTTTTGTTTCTTAAGCCAGTTACTTTTTCTATTGACCACTTCTGCTGAACCATGAGTTACATAAATGTAAATAAACCAACACTGGTTTTCAAGCAGTGGGTGGGAGTGTTTACAGACATAAGCACAAACACACACACACACAGACATATATATATATATGCACACACACACATACACAATGGGCTTCCACACAGTTTTCATCCACCAAATTCACCCACAAAGCATTGATTGGCCTTGGGCTATAGTAAAAGACACTTGCCCAAGGTGTTGTGTGGTGGGACTGAACTGAACCCCAAACTACATGGCTGTAAAGTGAGATTATAGTACAAATATCACCAGAGTACAGAAACCATTACAATGCAGTCCAGACTGTAGTACAATCAGTCCTTTATAAATGATTTAAAAATTTTTGCTTTTGCTTTTTTCTGAAGGTATTTATATCACAACAGAATTACGACAATTCAACCTGGTGCTTTCAATGAACTCAGAAATCTGGAACAATTGTAAGTTATATAACACTTCATTTCAATTTTATGTATATATATATATCTTTTATACCATATTTTCTAGCATAAAAGTTGAATTTTTTCTGATCAAAATTTTCAGTCAAAAAACATAGGTCAGCTTATTCACCAAGACAAGTTTGGAGGACCAAAAACTCCATATGAAATGCAGCAGGACTTGGAAAGACAGTGATGATGTTTGAATGTTTATAGTACATATGCTATGTCAACTTGTATGCCAGAAAATGTGATACATTTTCTGAATCCTCAATTATTTCACACTAAGTTTTCACCTTTTTAATACTTTCATATCTTACTTTGCTGCCACATGTTTCTAAGTACACACATATAGCAGTGAATTCACAGCATTAAAGATGCCTCTTAAAGCATTTTTAAAAAACCCTGCATATATTGAGGATGATTCTCAGGGTCACAGTTCAAAGTTGATTAAATATCTATATGTCTTGGTTCTAAGCAAGTAATGGGCAAGCCATGGTCCATGGAACTTTCTGAATGGCACACCAATGAAAAATTACCTTGAATCTTTTAGTAGTGTGGCTTGTCTGATGATGGTCCATGTCTCATGTGGCCAATTTTGGGAAAAATATTACTCATACCCGTTCTAAGCAAACCATTTCTTATATTACAGGAACTGTAGAACTGGTGTTTAGTTAGAGTTTCTATTGAGTTTTTTGGATGATAGGTAAATCTACTATTGGGTAAGACAATGATTTATTAGAGGTTGCTTTTTTTTTTTGTTTAGTCCAAGATTAGTTCTGACCAAATAGAATATTGGTCAAACATATTCCAGCTGTGAATATCCTCAGTTTTTTTTCAGACATTTGTATCTAGCACTGTATTTTTCAATCTGTCTTTAATTTTCTAAGATAATAGGGTATGATGTACAGCAGAATTGGTTACTATTTCTAGCTGTTTGAACAACCATGTGGAAACCCTTTTATTCAGTGATGTAGCAAGGGTTCTCAGCACATGGGTTCAAAGAAAATTTTGGCACTTTCTTCTTGGTTAACAAGCATAAGCTAGAGGAAATTTTAAGACCTTTCACATCTGCACCTGGGGGTGACAGAACCTCTTGTTCCTCACATTGCTACATCTCTGTCTTTGTTGACTTTTTTGTCGCAGCTTTTTCCAGCTGGAGGAAATTACTTCAGCATTGCACACTGTGCTTCCACTGCTTACATCAGAGGAATTGTATTGTCCATGGTAAACTGTCCTATTACACATTAGACTATTGAGCTGTTACTGAAGGTTTGCTTTCAGTCAGCCTTCCAGACAGGACCCACAAAAGTGGTTTATCTTTAGGAAATTTTGTTGCTGTTTCTAACAGACCATGTGACCATATGAGGCTCTCTTATTGACATGCCCTTGCTTTTTGAGACAGTAAGATGTGACTTCAGGAAATTTGGTTGCTATTTCTAACAGGTTGTACCCATATGAGGTTCCCTTATTGACACATATGGCCATTAGATGTCTTTAATGGAGCCTATTTTGTAGCTAGAAATCAGAGCAAGCCTTTGATAAGAGCATCTTCCAGTCTAGAAGAACTCACAAAGGACTACTATTCTTCAGACCAATAAAAAATATCAATTTCATTTCAAATCTCTTTCAAAAAAATCCATTTCTATCTCATACTCTTTGAGAAAATATTTGATGATTTCCTTTTTATTTTATTTCTTTGCAGATATTTGCAAAATAATTCCATTAAAACATTACTTGCTGGAGTTTTTGAAGGACTTCCAAAGTTACGTAAGGTGTAAGTAAACTTTTGTTCATTTATTAGATGTACGCTTTTCTAAGCTGGTATAGGTTGGGCAAAGATATACTGAGGCAGTTTTTTTACAGCCAAATGGCTTTCTTATCGCTAAACCTTATTTGTTTCTCATGTAAAGAACTTCACAAATGCAAAGTTACAGGGTGTTATGTTCACAAGGAATGTAAACATGACATCACCATATTGTTCAAATGGCGTCTTGCTAGAGCACACAAAATGTAAGGATTGCTTCGCACGCATGCATGCACACACATGTACACATTCACAGACACACACACACATGTACATATTGGAAATCCTCTTAGCCCCTTGTGGAGCATGGGCCAGTTTCCTGGTTTCCATGGCATATGTGTTATCCGCTAGCTGGACGGGATGCCAGTCCATTGCAGGTTTTTACTCAAGAAACAGGAAGAAAGAGTGAGAGAAAGTTGGGGCAAAAGAGTACAGCAGGGGTCGTCACCACCCCCTACCAGAGTCTCGTGGAGCTTTAGGTGTTTTCGCTCAATAAACACACACAACATCCGGTCTGGGACATACTCATATACTTACACACAAATTCATATACATAAATATATGTGTGCATGTGTGTGTATATATATATATATGTATGTGTATATATATATATATATATATATATATATATATATATATATATATATATATATATAAGTCAGTAAATAGTGGGGTTGCGTTAACCGCACGTGGAGATATACATATATATATATATATATATATCATCATCATCATCATCGTTTAACGTCCGCTTTCCATGCTAGCATGGGTTGGACGATTTGACTGAGGACTGGTGAAACCGGATGGCAACACCAGCCAACAATCTGATTTGGCAGAGTTTCTACAGCTGGATGCCCTTCCTAATGCCAAACACTCAGAGAGTGTAGTGGGTGCTTTTACGTGTCACCCGCACGAAGGCCAGTCAGGCGGTACTGGCAACGGCCACGCTCAAAATGGTGTATTTTATGTGCCACCCACACATACATATATATATATATATATATATATACTGGGCAAAGTTTAGAGAGCTCTTACCCCTGCTGGCGACAAAGGGACTCTCACTCAGAGTAAAAGGCAGACTGTATGACGCATGCGTACGAACAACCATGCTACATGGCAGTGAAACATGGGCTGTAACTGCTGAGGACATACGTAAGCTCGCAAGGAATGAAGCCAGTATGCTCCGTTGGATGTGTAATGTCAATGTGAATACCCGTCAGAGTGTAAGTATCTTGAGAGAAAAGCTGAACATTAGAAGCATCAGTTGTGGCGTGCAAGAGAGACGATTGCGCTGGTATGGACATGTGGTGAGAATGGAGGAGGATAGCTGCGTGAAAAAGTGCCACACCCTAACAGTTGAGGGAACCCGTGGAAGAGGTAGGCCCAGGAAGACCTGGGCTGAGGTGGTGAGGCAAGACCTTCGTACATTGGGCCTCACCGAGGCGATGACTACGGACCGAGACCTTTGGAAATGGGCTGTGCGTGAGAAGACCCGGCAAGCCAAGTAAGATCGTTGCCAGTGCCCCTGGACTGGTTCTTGTGCGGGTGGCACATGAGATGCACCATTTTGAGCGTGGCCGTTGCCAGTACCGCCTGACTGGCTCCTGTAGGATTTTCGAGCGAGATCGTTGCCAGTGCCCCTGGACTGGCTTGTGCGGGTGGCACATAAAAGACACCATTTCGAGCGTGGCCGTTTTCGTGCGGGTGACACGTAAAAGCACCCACTACACTCTCTGAGTGGTTGGCGTTAGGAAGGGCATCCAGCTGTAGAAACTCTGCCAAATCAGACTGGAGCCTGGTGTTGCCATCCGGTTTCACCAGTCCTCAGTCAAATCGTCCAACCCATGCTAGCATGGAAAGCGGACGTTAAACGATGATGATGATGATGATGATGAAGCACTGGCACTGGTGGGCCATGTAAAAAGCACCTAGTACACTCTGTAAAGTTCTTGGTGTTAGGAAAGGCATCCAGCTGTAGAAACCATTCCAAAACAGACAATAGTCTGGTGCAGCCCCTGACTTACGAGCTTCTGGCAAATTGTTCAACCCATGCCAGCATGGAAAATGCTCATTAAATGATGATGATGGTATAAATGTGTGTGTGTGTGTATGTGTGTGTGCTCAGTAACTGCATAATTTTAGCCTTCATTTTTTCATGCTTGCTTGGATCAGATGGAACTTATTGAGACAGATTTTCTACAGCTAGATGTTCCTTTTGTCACCATCCCACATCTGTTTCCAAGTAGACTTCCTCTATCGACAATCTTCCATAATCTTATATCAACAGCAATTCTTTGTATTCTTTCTGTTTGAATTCCCCTTTGAAGCTGTAGGATGTAACTAGAATGGAAGCTAACTAATTCACTATTATCCTACATTTAGTGTCAGATGTACTCTTAATATTGGGTGGAGTATGATATCTCTTTCCACCTCTTTCTTGATAGTATTGCTTGTTGTGACAAAAAGTACACAGCGAAAATAAATTGATAGATATATCATCATCATCATCATCTTTTAATGTCCATTGTCCATACTGGCAAGGGTTGGACAGTTTGACCAGGGCTGGTATACTTAGAGACTGCACCATACTCCAGTCTGATTTGGCATGGTTTCTATGGCTGGATGCTTTTCCTAAAGCCAACCACTCCGAGAGAGTAATGGGTGCTTTTACCTGCCACTGGTAGTGGTGCCAGTTGTGTGACACCAGTTTCTGTCACGACTATGATTTCACTTGGCTTGATGGGTCTTCTTCTTAAGCATGGCGTATTGTCAAAGGTCTTGGTCATTTGTCATTGTCTCTATGGGGTCCAATGCTTGAAAAGTGCTTTTTATGTACCACCAGCATTGGTCACTTTGCCTCTGTGAGGCCCAGTGCTCAACAGGTGCTTTTTACATATATATATAATCATCATCATCATCATCATCATCATCATCAGCGTCATCGTTTAACATCTGCTGGCATGGGTTGGACAGTTTGACTGAGGGCTGGCAAGCCAGAAGGCTGCACCAGAAGGCTGCACCAGGCTCCAATCTGATCCGGCAATATTTATATATTATGTATATATATATAGTATATATATTATTCTTTTACTCATTTACATGTTTCAGTCATTTGACTGCAACCATGTTGGAGCACCACCTTTAGTCAAACAAATCGACTCCAGGACTTATTCCTTCTTTCAGTTCTCGCCTACCAAATCTGCTCACAAAGCTTTGGTTAGCCTGAGGCTGTAGTAGACGACACTTGCCCAAGGTACCATGCATGGTTGGGAAGCAAGCATCTTACCACACAGCCACTCCTGTGCTATATAATATATATATAATGTACAAAGTATGGGGGTTTAATTGACAGGTGATCTAAACGATTAGGTATGCTAGGTAAGTGCTGTAATGGATTATTAGGGCTCCAAAGTTATAGCTAGGATGGTAGTTATGGAGCCATTGCAGATTTTCAATGCAGCGGATATATAATTGTTAAAGAAGACAACAAACATTAAGGCATGGCAAACATTTCAAGTCATATATATTATTATTGGAAAACACTCAACTGATGGAAACTGAAAGAAGCCTGTCATATAATTATATATATATATATAAGACATGACAAACAATCTTTCTGGGACTCTGAAAGATGACTTGTGGTTAAGAAAGCATTGTTTGAAAAAAGTACTTGCAGATCCAATATATTTACAAACATTGGATGTGACCATATTCACACTCCTGGCAACATATGGTGCAGGGTTGGTCATCCCATCAGCGTCGAAGATAATTATTTAGTCATCATCTGCAGTGGTGGTACTGGGAATGCCAGATACTATTTCCATATCGCTGGTCCTGGATTGATCATCATCTCTAGGTGTGGTGATTGTAGAGCAGTATACATTAAGCCCTTAAACCGCCCTTCCTCATTTTTAATATATATATATATATATATATATATATATATATATATATATATATATATTAATATTTTGCTTAGGCATTGCTATGCTAATAATCTAGTGTTAGAATTCACTATACATATGCTTCCATATGGAATGTCAGTTGAGTACAGAGTAGTAATAAGAAACTGGGATGACAAAGGAATAAACAATTATGTTATGAACATCATCCCAATTTCTGATGTGTGTGTGTTTGTGTGTGTACATATATATATATATATGTATATATACATATATATATATGTATGTATACTCACTGACCAGCCATAACAATCAACTTCTTAAAAAATATATTACTATTCTGTTTTAGAATGTGATTCTTTTTCATATATATGAGCTACTGTCATTATACATATACTAGGGCATTCAGAAAGTAATTGTGTTTTACCAGAAAGGATATAAAAATGAATGTAAACTATGTTGATCGGAATAGTTTTAATCAAGAGTGTTATCACCATTGTTTTCAATGACTGCAACCCCGGGTGCTATTCTTAGTTAGAAGATTGCTGCAGATGGTGGAACATTGTGTTTGGTTCTTAAGTGTAAGCTCATGCTGAACCAAAATGTCCTCATTGCATGTTTTCCTAATTTGCTTGAAACACTTGTGGGTAGTTGAACATGACACATTTTAAATTTTTGGCTCAAATCTCTGGGGCTTTCATGTAGATCCGATACAATAGTTTCCTTCAAAAGGTTGTCATACAGAGTGGGTTGTTTCCCAGAGGAGAACTTGTTGGATATGTTACAATCATCATCTTTAAACCTTTTAAACTGCAAGCTTTCACTGCATCTAGATACACTTCACAAATGTTTTCATTGCTTCTGTAGCAGTACTTTTCTTTCTAAAACTCATACAGTAAGCAATGGTGAATATGTTTTTTCATAAAGTTCTTATCCTCCTTGAGGTTAATTACTGAAATAACTATGAATTACACACTGCCAGATAGAAGAGATGATACACTATTTCTTGACAGTTCTTGCCCATTCGACTTCAGCTCTGATGTGATTGGTTGATTCATATTTCATAGTGGTGAAAAAAAAAATTACTTTCCAAACATCCTAATATTCTTTTATTCTTTTACTTGTTTCAGTTATTTGACTGCAGTCATGCTGGAGCAATGCTTTGAAGGGTTTTTAGTCAAACAAATCGACCCCAAGACTTATTTTTTAAGCCTAGTACTTATTCTACTGGTCTCTTTTGCTGAACCGCTAAGTTATGGAGACATAAACACACCAACACCAGTCATCAAGCAGTGATAGGGAGGACAAACACAAATACAAAAACAAATACACATAGATTTATATACATATATATATATATATATGTATACACAACAGGCTTCTTTCAGTTTCCATCTACCAAATCCACTTACAAGGATTTAGTCAACCCAAGGCTATAGTCAAAGGCACTTGCCCAAGGTAGCATGCAGTGGAACTGAACCTGGAACCATGTGGTTCAGAAGCAAGCTTCTTAGCACACAGGTATGCCAGCACCTGATAAACTGTTTAGTAATCTTTCAGTCTTCCAGACTGTCAAACCACATCATTACCAAAGAAATGGAAGTACCACTGTACAATTGCTCAGAAAACCAATTCTCTCAAATTACACTCTCTTTACTCTTTTACTCTTTTACTTGTTTCAGTCATTTGACTGCGGCCATGCTGGAGCACTGCCTTTAGTCGAATCAAATCGACCCCAGGACTTATTCTTTGGAAGCCTAGTACTTATTCTATCGGTCTCTTTTTGCCGAACCGCTAAGTTACAGGGACGTAAACACACCAGCATCGGTTGTCAAGCGATGTTGGGGGGACAAACACAGATACACAACATATACACACATACATATATATATACATATATACGACGGGCTTCTTTCAGTTTCAGTTTATCAAATCCACTCACAAGGCTTTGGTCGGCCCGAGGCTATGGTAGAAGACACTTACCCAAGGTGCCACGCAGCGGGACCGAACCCGGAACCATGTGGTTGGTAAGCACGCTACTTACCACACAGCCACTCCTACGCCTATGACATTAAAAAAAAAAAAAATAAAGTGAGGAGCAGGGACAGACATGTTGATCAATGTAGTCCTAGCTATATGAAAATATAAGATGATCACGACTGAAATACTCCTGATCATGGGTCAGCCTGGCCAGAGACCAATGAGATTAAACAACATCAAGAATAATTTCTGTATATAAAGTAGCAATTATTGGTACAGAAACACCACTTTTTACAGTTGATACAATTTTACAATTCATTGAGTACATAAAAATGTGTAATACTTGTATGAATATTAAGTAATGCTTCTCTTAATAACATCTCAGTTTAAGTTTTTCTTGCAGTTTTGTAGTTATGTCAACTATTGTTATTATGACTTGGATATATCTTAAACTGTTAGATCACAAACAATATTTTATTCTCATTATCTATACACGAAATTTTCTTTCATATGCCTATGTGGGTGTGTGTGTGTACACACAGACATATATATAAATATATATATATGTTCATGTATACATACACATGTATATATATATAATTTTAATCTTATTATTTCTCAAATTCAGTCTGAGCAATACTTTGTGATATTCAAAATGTATCTGTATTGATCTTAAAATTCTTCCTTCTTGTGTGGTGCTCTCAGAAGTAGAGTCTGTTAGTATCACAGTTTGTGTGCAAGTTGCCAGTTGCTCATATCAATACAGTGGATTTCCTGTAAAGTCCACTTAAGTATTCTAAATTTTACTACTACTACTACTACAACTGCTACTGCTGCTACTGCTGCTACTGTAATACATGCATTGCAATGTCTGTAAAAAGCTCAGGCTATTATAATTTTCAAGTTTTTGACAAGTGTGTCTATCCACAGGGTTAATATATCAATATGTTACCATCAATACAAAGATTGCTGTCATTGCTGGGAACAGAGAATGGGTAGGCCATTGATGTTGATATTGATCTTTAAATTGCAATATTCTCTACTGTCTACTATTAAAATAGAAGGACATTTTTCTAAACGAATTCTATCCTGAAGGTTCATGTTATAATCAAAATTCTTTGTCAATTAACAGAATGGCCATTTTAATTCTTTTGTTACCATATTCCTGATGATATACACAACTATCATTTCAAATAATTTTGAAAGTAATGAAAAATTTAGTAAAATAACTTTTTCATCATAAAGCTGATATTGGGAACTTAAATTAACATAAAATTTCAATTGAAGGTTTTAATGCAGATGAGTTCATAAGAGCAAGTTTGAAAGATAGAACCAGTGGGCAGTCTCAACCAAGTTAGTATCAAAAGGGTTAAAAGTTTGCTTTAAAAAGAAAGAAGCATCAGTCCATAAATTCATGAAATAAAATTACTAGTGTGTTACTTTAATGGGAAAATAATTACTATATAGATTATGAGGGCTGGGTGTACAGTTCATAGGCTGACCAAGATACTCTCATGGAATGCGACCAAATGAGGTTCACTTTTCAACATAGTCCCCCTTGCAGTCCACACATTACTTCCATCAGTGTTGCAGTGATTTGATCCCATTGGTGAAGAAACTTTCATCCTGTTAGTTACAAATGTCATCGACAGCAAATATGACATCATCATCACTGCAGTACTCATACAAAGCCAAGTACTTTTTTCTCCGATGAGGTCAAATCAGGAGAATAGGGAGCCTAGTCAACCAGTTCAAAGTCATAGTCATGCACAACATGGAAAACAAAGATTTTTGTGCTGGAGCATTGCCCTGATGAAACAAGACCCCTTTCATCTCATCACGTTTCCTGGGTGCTTGGTCTTGATAGCCTATTGTAACTTCCTCAACAAGTACTCTCCATTGAGGGTGCGGCTCTTTTGAAGATAGTCAGTAAACACAATGCCTTTTGCATCCCAAAATACTGAGGCCATTACCTTCCCTGCAGATTAAACTACCTTGGCCTTCTTTGGAGCAGGTGAAGAGGAGTTTCCACTGCATGGAATGTCTCTTTGTCTCTGGCTCAAAATGATGAACCCAACACTCATCCTGGGTTAGGAAATGTTCAAGGAAATCAGCTGGATTTGCCTCAAACACTGTCAGATTTTCTTGCGATGTGATCAGCCTGATGCACCTTTGATCAAGTGTCAGAAGATGTGGCACCCACTGAGAAGAAACTTTTATCATGCCAAGTTCATTGAGCAGAATATTTTCAACTCTCTCACAAGATACTTATAGGCTATTTGATTTACAGTCAGCCTCCTGTCATCCACCAGCATGTGATGCACAGGATCAATGTTTCCCTCAGTGGTGGCAGCTGGAAGACAATCAGGCCTTGGGTCATCTTCAAGACTCTCTATTCCTCTCCTAAATTCAGCTGTCCACTTTTGCCCTGTTGCTAAAGCTGGAGTGCCATCCTCTAATGTAACAACCATGTCAGCATGAATGTCCTTGGGGATTAAACCCTTTTTTCTGCAGGTACTTGATAGCACCATGACACCAAATTTTGTCCGTTTTCAAGAGAAGTTGCTACTTGTTATTTTTGAAGTCTTCTTTGAACAGTCAGATGTCAGCTTTCATACAAGGAAAGAAACAATGCAGTTATTAATAAGAAGAATTGAAATTAATGCATGTAAGATTGTACAGCTCTAACATCACACCTTCATAGTCAGCCTGTGAACTTTTCAGCCCACCCTCGTATATTTCAATAATATATTTCTTTTGTAAGTCTTCTAAGATCAAAAACAACTGCTGAAAATGGTATTTCTTTTGTAAGGATAATTAACAAAAATATTGGCAAGCTTTTGGTGGCAACAGCAAATACAGTAGGTACTTTTACAAGGTTTAAGGATTGTAGTTACTTATTCCAGCTCTTTCAAAGAGATGGCTGATTTCTAACTTTTATCTTTTACTTGTTTCATTTAGGACACTGCCTTTGAGGGTTTAATTGAACAGATTTACCCAAGTACTTATTTTTTTAAGTCTGGTACTTATTCTGTTGGTCTCATATATATATATTTGTATCTTCCACATAGTTTCCATCTACTAAATTTACTCATTAGGCATTGGTTGTCCCAGGGCTTGTTGTAGAGGACACTTGCCCAAGTTGCTACTTAGTGGGACTGAACCTGAAACCATATGGTTGCAAAGTGAGTTTCTTAACCACATAGCCATGCTTGCACTTATATGAAACATTGTTTTATAATCAAACCATGATACAAACAGACCCCTGAAAATATATTGTAATAATGTTCTTATTAATACAAAGTATACAAATTTAAACAAATTTGAATAAAAAGAATGGTTCCCATCAGATTGAATCAATATCATAATATTCTTGGTGGTTACTTTATCAACTACAGAAGAATGAAAGTCAGAAATGATCCTGGTACAGTTTGAACTCAGAATATAGAGAAATTAAAAATAAACTGTTAATTATTTAGCCTAATGATTTGCCATTTTTAGCATTCCACTAGCTTAGTATTTTTCTTAAAATTATAATAATTCTAATGTTATTATCAGTTCAAATATGCTTGTGGCTCATTTGGACTCATAAACAAGCCATTCTCTTAAACATTCCACAAGCATATTTGAACTGGTAATAACATTGCATTTATACACATCACTGCTTAGTGTTCCTACTTCGTAATATAATAAACCTATCTCTATGTCATGTATGTATAGTTAGATAGATATATTCAACTAATGCACTTTGCTCTTTGTTTTTATGCAGGATCATATTTTATGTATTTAGTAACAAAAATATATTTTCAGTATTTAAATAACCTTCAGCAATAAATAGATAAATGAAAAATAACTTCCAGTAGTCTTTACCTATCTTATTTATTTTAATGTGTTCCCCTGTATTGCACAAGTTGCTTACCTCTATCAACTGGCTGTCAAATCGCTTTGTTTCTATTTTGCCATCTGCTTTGAAAAACTGTATTGTGAGTATAATGGTAAATAAAAAGTAAAAGTATATAGAATGCAAGAAAGGGAAGGGGCTTACATGGTAGCTTTGTATATTGAGAGGTTGGTTATGCATTTCTTGAAACAACGTTATTTTTCTAATAGAGTTATGTTTATAATTGATGCGTTCATATCCAGCAACAACAAAATTAAAAGCAAACATTGAGAATGAGTTCATTAGTATTATAAAAATAGCATATCTGTGAAAATTTCTCAACACCGTAAATATGAGATAAAATTTTATCTTATATACAAAATTAATTTATATGGCATTGTTGTTTTTATATTGCAGTAATTTGCAGGGGAACCCATTGGTATGTGACTGCAAGTTGAAATGGTTGTCAGATAAACTGAGGTTGCTGGGGGACAGGTCAAATGTCACCTGTGAATCACCTCTCAGTGTTTCAGGACAATTAGTGAGTGAACTTTCTCCTGATCAGTTTCTATGTCGTAAGTATGCTAATTTACTTCCTACAATCAGTTAATTTAAGACAGAAGAAGTAGGCCATCTTTCACAAGTTTTATAAGCATTATTAAATTAGTGTGTAGTAATACAAGGAAAAATTTAATGCAAGTATATGAGAAATTTGTTGGGAAAGGTTTGCCAATTAAACAGTATTTTTTTTTTATTGCACTTCAGGTAGTGTCTTTATAATTTCTTTAACACTGAAGTTTTATTAATTTAAAGTTGATACTAGGTTATTGGGAAGCTGTCACCATTATAATTATTTCACATTAATGTCAAGTGAACATTATATATGCTGATAAGATATGAAAATGGCTGTATTAATACTGTACTGGACTACAATTCTTGTTTTGTATTCAAAACTACTACAAGGTTCTTAAATTCAAATCTATTTAAGCAGTATACTTAATTCTATATACCAATCTGCCTGGCATGTGTGTGTGTGTGTGTGTGTGTGTGTGTGTGTGTGTGTGTGTATACCAGATTTTAAAAAATATCACCTGCAGTAGATATCACATATAATCACATAATCATTAACAATCTAGAACTGGATTTTACTATTTGTGAACCATCTAGGCTTTGGAAAAAAATCAACGTTATGTTTTTTATTAGGGTGTCTGTTCAGATCAGTGGTTCTCAGCCATTTTTCATTTATGAACCCCTTTGATTACTATTTTATTCTGGTGGACTCCCATAGCCATTCAATGTTTGGAAACTAGTTTTATAGATACTTCTTTTAAAATTCCTATTTTGTTATGCACTCATTCATTTGTATAGGTTGAACTTTGTAAAACGTTGGTGAAAGAAACCTAGCTGCATCTTGCAATAAATACATCTAAATACATCTAAATACAGGCTGGACAAAATAATGGAAATACCTAGCAGCATAACATCATAGCATCATAATTTTGAAATATCTATAAAACCATCAAAAGCTTGTTTATTTTTATGTTTTTTTGATTTATTATTAGTGTTGCTTAATATGTTTTGCTAAAATTGGTGTTTCTTTCAGATATCATCAGAAAAAGGTAATTAAAATTCATTAAAATGACAGATCCATCGGACTTTCAAAGAGGTCAAATTGTTGGTGCTTGTATACCAGGCACTAGCATAATGAAAACAACCGAAATGTTTAGTGTATCAAAAAGTACTGTCTTGTGGGCAATAAAGAAATAAGAAGTACTGTCTCGAAAGAAATGACAGCCTTTGAGAAAGAGGGAAAAACCTCCTCGTCAAAACAAAACTTCAGAAGAAAACCAAAACTTTCAGATAGGGACTGTCGGATTCTTATACAAATTGTTAGAAAGGATCACAAAAGTACAGCTCCCAAAATTACTGCAGAGCTTAATGACCATCTCGAGAATGCAGTTTCCACAAAAACTGTTCGCTGGGAGCTGCACAAAGCAGGATTTCACGGGAGGGTTGCAATCAGAAAACCACTACTTTCAAAAATAAACGTTGCAAAGTGTTTGGAGTGGAGTAAGAACCTACAGAATTGGTCCCTAGAGCAGTGGAGGAATGTTATTTTCTCAGACGAGTCATACTTTACCCTATTTCCAACCACCAGCCAAGTATATGTGTGGAGAGAGCCAAAAGAAACATTTGACGCTGACTGCCTTCTTCCAACTGTTAAACATGGATGATCTTGGGGACTATATCTTGGAAATCTGCTGGCACTATGTTTTCCCTTCATGGTAGAATTAATAGTCAAGACTATTTAAGCATTTTATCTGATCAAATTCATCCTATGGTTGCGGAACTGTTTCCAGAGGGAAATGCAATCTTTCAGGGTGATAATGCGCCAATTCACACAGCTAAAATTGTTACTGAATTGCATGAGGAACATTCTAGTGAAGTTGAACATCTTATCTGGCCACCACAGTCCCCAGATCTCAATATTATTGAACATTTATGGTGCATTTTAGAAAAACAAGTAATGAGTCGATATCCTCCACCATCATCACTACAAGAACTGGAGACTGTTTTAGCTGAAGAATAAACAAAAATTCCTTTGGAAACAACTTAAACTTTGTACGAGTCCATACCTCGTAGAATTCAGGCTGTAATTACTGCCAAAGGTGGTCCTACCCGATATTACAATAAATTTGTTTGAAATTTTAAGGTGTTTCCATTATTTTGTCCAATCCCTGTATATATTATTTATATTGTTATTTGAATGAACACCCCGCATCCATTTCCAAGTATATATATATACTACTGTAGATCCCCAATTTACTATTTTGTTTCCATGCTCCATACCCCAAAAAATCTCATATGGAACCCCTGGGGTCATATGGACCTGGTTGAGAACCACTGGTTTAGATTTATATCTGCTTTCTGTGCTTAGAGGAATTAGAGGAATATATTATTGAAGCATTGCTTTTCTCATCATTAACTCTTACTTGTTTTTCAAATAATAGATCTCTTCTATATATCTTTGAAGTGCAAAACAGTGGATGATTTTTTTATTAACAGGGAAACAACAGTACATCAGTACTTGTAGCTCAGTGAATTTTAGTGATGTGCAAATAATGGTCTTTGCAGAAAATGCTTAAGATATCATTAGGATGTAACAAACTCTTTGTCAAGATTAATCTATCAAAATAAGATTGTCATCATGGTAGTAGTGTGACAGCCAAGGCTATTGCCATTCTCACAACCAACAGAGGTTTTAAGCTCTAAATTATCACCTATTGCACAGGATTATTTAGTTAAGATTGAATTCACTCGTAATGTCTTCCTTCCTATTCTAGGATAGAAAACGCCCTTTGTTGTCATAAATCTAAATACAATTAAGGGAGACATTGGAAGTGAATTAACAATGTGGTCCAAGTAAATTATAAAGCCCATACTTTTGTGATGTGACAATGTTAATACTAATAACTACATAAGACATGTTTTCA